>NC_037679.1:38838959-39086562 GCF_003255815.1 Theropithecus gelada
GCGAGACTCCGTCTCAAAAAAAAAAAAAAAAAAAAAAAAGAGCTGTGGAGAAAAATAAAGCTGGGAAAGTAGAAGTTGAAGAGTGGCTGTGAGGATCTAAAGGATGCAGAGAAACAGCAAGAGAGAGACTTTATTCCTTTATTGGTCTAGTAGCATTCTATGATTATACCACAATTTGTATAATCAGTCCCCTTCTGATAAACATTTACATTGTTTCTAATATTTTGCTGTTCCACTGATAAATTTGTATATAAGTCATTGGATACATTTGAGAGTATATTTGTAGATTAAAAGCCTAGAAGTGGAATTGTCATTTCAAAGGGTCTGTGAAGATTGATTGATTGATTGATTGATTTTTTGAGGCAGAATCTCACTCTGTCACCCAGGCTTGAGTGCAGTGACACAATCTCAGCTTACTGCAACATCCGCCTCCTGGGTTCAAGCAATTCTCCTGCCTCAGCCTCCCAAGTAGCTGAGTCTACAAGCATGCACCACCACATCAGGCTAATTTTTGTATTTTTAGTAGAGACAGGGTTTCACCATGTTGGTGAGGCTGGTCTTGAACTCCTGACTTCAGGTGATCCACCCACCTCGGGTTCCCAACGTTCTGAGATTACAGGCATGAGCTACCGCACCCAGCCTGCAGTTGTAATTTTAACAGATATTGCCAAATTGCTCTTTATTTTCCATAAGCTTTCTGTTCATATTCTTCATGTTCTTTTTTTTTTTTTTTTTTTTTTTTTTTTGAGACGGAGTCTTGCTCTGTCGCCCAGGCTGGAGTGCAGTGACTGGATCTCAGCTCACTGCAAGCTCCACCTCCCGGGTTTTATGCCATTCTCCTGCCTCATCCTCCCAAGTAGCTGGGACTACAGACGCCCACCACCTCGCCCAGCTAGTTTTTTGTATTTTTCAGTAGAGACAGGGTTTCACCGTGTTAGCCAGGATGGTCTCGATCTCCTGACCTAGTGATCCGCCCGTCTCAGCCTCCCAAAGTGCTGGGATTACAGGCTTGAGCCACCGTGCCCGGCCACTGTTCATATTCTTTAAACAACAAAAATTGTTCAAATTTTTGCATGCGTGTGTGTGTGTGTGTGTGTGTGCGCATGTGCTAGGGGATTGCTTGTTTGCTTTTTTTTTTTCATTTTTGATTTGTAGAAACTCTACTTAGTAAGGAATTTAGCTCTTTGTCTGAGAGGTGGGTAGTAAATATTTTACCCAATTTGTCAGTTCTCTTTTAACTAGGTTTACAATGCATGAAGAAAACGTTTATTGTCTTGTGGTTCAATTAAACAATCTTTTTATGGCTCCATAATTTTTTTTAATCTGCAATGTTTTCTTCTAGTACTTTTACAGTTAGTTTTCAACACTTACATGCTTAATTAATCTGAAATTCATTCTGTATGAGGTGTGAGGCATGGCTCCTGATATGGCTTGACTCTGTCTCCACCCAAATCTCATCTTGAAACGTAATCCCCATGTGTTGAGGGAAGGACCTGGTGGGAGGTGACTGTATCATGGGTGCAGTTTTCCCCAAGCAATTCTCGTGATAATGAAGGAGTTTTCATGAGATATGATGGTTTTAAAACTGGCAGTTTTTCCTGCCCACTCTCTCTCTCTCTCCTGTCTCCACGTAAGACATACCCTGTTTCCCCTTCACCTTCTGCCATGATTTTAAGTTTCCTGAGGCCTCTCCAGCCATGCGGAACTGTAAGTCTTTTATTTATACATTACCCAGTTTCAGGTAGTATCTTTATAGCAGTGTGATAATGGACTAATACAGCTCCAATTCTTTTTTGTTTGTTTGTTTGTTTTTTGTTTGTTTGTTTGAGACGGAGTCTCGCTCTGTTGCCCAGGCTGGAGTGCAGTGGCGCGATCTCGGCTCACTGCAAGCTCAGTCTCCCGGGTTCACATCATTCTCCTGCCTCAGCCTCCCCAGTAGCTGGGACTACAGGCGCCTGCCGCTGCGGCCGGCTAATTTTTTGTATTTTAGTAGAGATGGGGTTTCACTGTGTTAGCTAGGATGGTCTGCACCTCCTGACCTCGTGATCCACCTGCCTCAGCCTCCCAAAGTGCTGGAATTACAGGCGTGAGCCACCGCGCCTACCCAGATTCTTTTTTTTCCTACTGCTACCCAGTTGTCCCAACACTATTTTTATCTTTTATCCACTATTTTGAAGTCCTACTTTTTTCATCTGCCAAATTCCAAAAAGCATTTGGGTCCAATTTGGATTTTCTATTGAACTCTTATTGATATGACTACTCAGTTATTCAACAAATATGTATTAAATGTGTCAGGCATTGCTCTATCCATTATCAGTACCACATTTTGCAATGTTTTAGCTTATAAAATATGTTCTCCTGTCTGGTAGAGAAATGCATCTCATTTTACTTAATTACATTAAACGTCTTTAAGACTTTTCCTGGCTCTTCTTGTTTGTTTTCCATTTGAACTTTAGAATCAGTTTATCTGGTTCCCAAATAAATAATTTGGTATTTTTATTGGGATTACACTACATTTATAGATTGATTTAAGGAGACTGATGTCTTTGTCATGCAGAAATTTCCTGAACGTGAACAATATGGGTCATTTGAAACATCTTTTTGGTGTTTCCTTCAGTAGTGTTTTAATTTTCTTCACACAAATCCTCCACATTTCCTGTTTTTTTTTTTCAGTTTTTTTTCCTTTTTTTTTTTTTGAGACAGGGTCTCACTCGTCTCCAGCCTGTGCAATGGCGTGATTTCGGCTCACTTCTACCCCGCCTCCCTGGTTCAAGTGATTCTCCTGCCTCAGCCTCCCAAGTAGCTGGGATTACAGGCGTGCACTGTGGCCAGCTAATTTTTGTATTTTTATTGTTTATTTATTTATTTAATAAATGTGGCCAGCTAATTTTTGTATTTTTATTATTTATTTATTTATTTATTTATTTATTTTTGGGACGAAGTCTTACTCTGTCACCAGGCTGGAGTGCAGTGGCATGATCTTGGCTCACTGCAACCTTCGCCTCCTGAGTTCAAGCGATTCTCCTGCCTGAGCCTCCCAAGTAGCTGGGACTACAGGTGTGCACCACAATCCTCAGCTAATTTCTGTCTTTTTAGTAGAGATGGGGTTTCACCATGTTGGCCAGGATGGTCTCGATCTCTTGACTTCGTGATCTGCCCGCCTCAGCCTCCCAAAGTGCTGGGATTACAGGCATGAGCTACTGTGCCTGGCCTTTTTGTATTTTTAATAGAGACGGGGTTTTGCCATGTTGGCCAGGCTAGTCTCAAACTCCTAGCTTCAAGTGATCTGTTGTCCTCTGCTTCCAAAGTGCTGGCATTACGGGGATGAGCCACCATACTCAGCCCTGTCTTTTTTTTAGTTTTTTAAAAATTATTTTATTGTTTCTGACAGTTTTTCATTTGATTCTCTTTAGTTTTCCAGATAATCATAGCATCAGCAAATAATGATAATTTTGCTTTACTTTTTCCAATTTCAATTTTATTGATTTCTGTTATCTAATTGTGTTGGCTGAATAACAATGGTGATAAAGAAGATCCTTTGCTTATTATTGATATTAATGGGAATGCTACTGTGCTACAAGCTTCTTTGCTATAGTTAGAAACAAAAGTCTCTGGCCAGGTGCAGTAGCTCACGCCTGTAATCCCAACACTTTGGGAGGCTGAAGTGGGAGGATCGCTTAGCTCGGGAGTTCAAGACCCACCTGGGCAACATAGAAAGATCTCATCTCTAGTAGAAATTAAAAAAAAAAAAGGCCGGGCGCGGTGGCTCAAGCCTGTAATCCCAGCACTTTGGGAGGCCGAGACGGGCGGATCACGAGGTCAGGAGATCGAGACCATCCTGGCTGACACGGTGAAACCCCGTCTCTACTAAAAAATACAAAAAACTAGCCGGGCGAGGTGGCGGGCGCCTGTAGTCCCAGCTACTCCGGAGGCTGAGGCAGCAGAATGGCGTGAACCCGGGAGGCGGAGCTTGCAGTGAGCTGAGATCCGGCCACTGCACTCCAGCCTGGGCGGCAGAGCAAGACTCCGTCTCAAAAAAAAAAAAAAAAAAAAAAAAAAAATTAAAAAAAAAAAAAAGTCAGACGTGGTGGCGTGTGCCTGCAGTCCCAGGAACTCGGGAGGCTGAAGTGGGAGAATTGCTTGAGCCCAGGAGGTTGAGGCTGCAGTGAGCTGTGATCATGCCACCGCACTCCAGCCTGGGCAACAGGGTGAGACCCTGTCGAGAGAAAGAGAGAGAGAGATAAATCTCCAATGAAAAGTTTTTAAGTCGTCAAACGTGGGGTGCTTATCAAGGACCAAAGTCTTTGAACATGAAAAGGTTTATAGGTTCTTTCTGGTGATGGGGATTTATCATAAGAATATTTGAGAAAGTGAAGGGGATAAAAAACCTTGGCTGTATAGTTGCTAATTACTCTTCATCTCACTCTTTTTTGCCATCCTAACACAACAGTATTCTCACATTTTTACACACATAAGATAGTCTGAAATGTGCTTCCTCAAGGGTTACAGACTATATGCAGAGGCAAAATTCTCCAAAAGGAAACTTAATTGATAGAAATTACACTTTATTGCTCTGAAATTACTCACTCCTGAATGGGTGTACTGGTGAATAATAAAATTCCTGAACAACAAGAATACGAAAGCACTATGAGATCCAAGTGACCTGGTAGTACCCTAACTCATCAGTCCTGAATTAGACAAAATTTGGCCTTGGAGACTTTTTCCTCAAACGTACAAAAATTTGCCCCCACTGGTCTAATCTGTCAATACTCAAGATTTCTTGTCTCAAAACATTGCACAAAACAGAGATTGTGCAAAGGCTTTCATTTTGATCCTCCACAGTGCCTCAAATATAACGAATGTTAAAAGACCTGTTGAATGAGTGAATGTCACATAATTAGTGCACTGTGTGTGGTTTTGTATTGGTGATATGTTGCAATGTATATTGAACAATGAAAGGCTTTAGTCTGACAAATGCATTTATTTTTAAAATATGATAAATGTGGCCAGGTACGGTGGCTCACACCTGTAATTCTAGCACCTGGAGAGGCCAAGGTGAGTGGATCACTTGAGGTCAGGAGTTTGAAACCAGCCTGGCCAACATGATGAAACTCTGTCTCTACTAAAAATACAAAAAAATTAGCTGGGTGTGGTGGTGGGCAACTGTAATCCCAGCTACACAGGAGGCTGAGACGCGAGAATTGTTTGAACCCGGGGGATAGAGGTTGTAGTGAGCTGAGATCACACCACTGTACTTCAGCCAGGGCAACAAAGTGAGACTCTGTCTCAAAAGAAAGATGATAAATGTAGTTTCAAAATGTCATATTATTATAAGAATATCATGTTTATGGATTGAACAACTGGATTAGTACTGAAACTTTATTAACTATCATGGTGAAAATTTACTCTGTCCTCTGCTATTTTATTTTTTGTTTTCCTTTTAAAACACACAAAAGGCACTATAACCCTCTGTTATTTATTAATAGCACATATGTTGAGGTGAGGACATTTCTAAGCCCCCAAATCGCTGACTTTTCAATGTTTTAGTGTCTATTTGGTTTTTTTTCATGTTGCAATGGTGGGAATAAAGAGCTGAATAACTTATGTATTACTCTACGTGTGATAGGACAAAACTAAGAAAATTGTAATAGTCTAGAAAAGGTTTGTCAAAACAATCCCTTTGGTTTAGGTCTTTAAACTCTCCTTAGCTATTCATTTGATGTGAACCATTGCAAATAAAATAGCTTAATCCTAGAAATGCAAATAATATATAATTCATCTTCAAATCAATTGCTAGACACTTACTAAATGATATTAAATTAAAAAATGAATTAATGGATAAATAAACTCAATATATGTTTCTTTTTGGAATTTTAACTTACCTACCTAACTAGCTATGGAGCTTAGAATTAGTAGATTCAACTAATGTTTCATAAAACTTACTCAACATTTTTATTTGAAATAGGAAATTATTCATATTTACCTTCTGAGTCACTTTTTTTTTCTTTTACAGTCAGGGTCTCACTCTGTCACCCAGGCTGAAGTGCAGTGGTGGGATCACAACTCACTGCAGCCTCAACCTTCCAGGTCAGGTGATCCTCCCACCTCTGCCTCCTGAGTAGCTGGGACTACAGATGCATGCCACCACTCCTAGCTCATTTTTTTTTTTTTGCATGTTTTTTGTAGTTTTCGCCATGTTGCCTAGGCTGGGTTCTAAACTCCTGTGATTAAGCAATCTGCCCACCCGAGCCTCCACAAAGTGCTAGGATTACAGGTGTGAGCTACTGTGCCTTGCCCTGAGTCATCTTCAATGTTTTAGAATTTCCACAAAATTAAGAAATAAGATGAAAGAAAATAAATTTTCTATATTGTGCAGTATTTTGATGATGGCTGGTCATCAACATTCACTTAATCACTTATTCATTAAAGGGAATCCTAGGATCAGAGAACCTTAGAAGCAACATTAGACATCACCTAACACAGGGCTCACAAATTGGTGACTAGTAGATTCCAGACAGGTTTTTCTTGACCAACACATTACTTTTTTTCCCTAAACATGATTTTGAACCCTTTACAAGGGTCAAGCACCTAATGGTGCTATAAGTTCTTAAGCGCTGTATTATCTTCTGGGCTTTTCACCCAGCAGCCTCAAAAACTTTTTCCTATTTGTTTGATTCCCATGGTTATTTAATACATAAATTCTAGTCCAACAACTCACTCTACAGATTAGACCCAGAATGTAAGTAGATATGATGTGTTAATGTTAAAAGTCAGCATAAGGCAGCAGTTCTAAAAGTAAAGCATGAATTCCTGGTTCTTGGGGGAATTTCTAGATGTATCAGGGGTTAGTTTCTCACACCATTATATATGGCAGTAGCCAGTGTGCAAAGCTCTTTCAGGTTGCCAGGGAGAGCTTTATACTCAGGGTCTGTCTGTCTGGTGATGGAGATTTATTGAAAGGATATGAGAAAGGAAGAAAAGAAACCATGGTAGCAATTGAAAGACCAGGCCTCGGGAACTAAAGCCTAGTGTAAAATGTAACAGTGGATTCAGTAATCTTCCATTCTCATGACTTATTGGCTCCTCTGTTTCTCTCTCCACTTTTCCATCCTAGCTCACTACTCCCTGTCTCTTAATATATATTGTATTAAAAATCCGGAAGGAAAATATTCTATTGATTCAATTGTCACGATATAGAATCACTTTCCTTCATGGGTTAGTTCTCACCTCAGATTCCTGGCTATCCTGGGAATCAGCATTTATCAGGTATTTTGACCACAACCTGCAGCAATAAATATATTTTACATGTGATCTTATGCATGCATGCATAGACTTTTTAAAAGATGGAGTCTTGCTCTGTCACCCAGTCTAGAGTGCTGTGGCGCAATCTGAGCTCACTGCAACCTCTGCCTCCCAGATTCAAGCGATTCTCCTATCTCAGCCTCCCGAGTAGCTGGGACTACAGGCGCGTGCCACCATGCTTGGCTAATTTTTGTGTTTTTAGTAGAGATAGGGTTTCACCATGTTGGCCAGGCTGGTCTCAACCTCCTGACTTCAGGTGATCCACCTGCCTCGGCTTCCCAAAGTGCTGGGATTATTGGCATGAGCCACCATGCCTAGCCATTTATACTTTCTTAAGATAATAATAAAAAAAAAATTAAGATAAAAATAAAAAATAAAACTATGTTTTACACTCTGATAATTTCTGTTCTTAATCAGTCCTATCCTGTCCCATTCTACTCTATTCATTTAGCTGGTTATGCCATGCTGAATTGATTTCATAACTGCAAGCTTGTACAACAATGCTATAGATCGGTGTTTCTCAAACTTTAACGTATACACGAGTCACCTGGGGATCTCATTAAAAATGCAGATTCTGATTCAGTAGGTCTGAGATACTGTGTTTCTAACAGACCTCAGTGATGCTGACACTGCCAGTCTGTGTCCCACACTTTGAGAAGTAAGCCTGTAGGGAGTTTGTCTTTGGTTCTTGTGGCCCAATCCCCGGTTTAATCAGCCAAGGCCAGGGCTTAGAATCTTATTATAAAGTGGCCGGGTGTGGTGGCTTACACCTGTAATCCCAGCACTTTGGGAGGTCAAGGCCGGTGGACCATCGGAGGTCAGGAGTTTGAGACTAGCTTGGCCAACATGATGAAACCCCATCTCTACTAAAAATACAAAAATTAGCTGGGCATGGTGGTGTGTGCCTATAATCCCAGCTACTCAGGAGGAGGCTGAAGCAGGAGAATCACTTGAACCTGGGAGTTGGAGGTTGCAGTGAGCCAAGATCACGTCACTGCACTCCAGCCTGGGCAACAAGAGCAAAACTCTGTCTCAAATAATAATAATAATCATCTTCATCATCATCATCATCATCACCTTACTATAAAGTTTGGAGATCTATGCACAAAGATCTTTGGCCATTTTGTTGAGAAAGAGCTGTGGCTGTGATAGACATTCAGAACAGCAGAGACTCTTATCAAGTACAGCAACATTTAGTTCAGATCTTAAACGCGATCGTGTTCATTTAATGAATATTTATTTATAGAAAATTTACTATGTGCCAGGCCCAGTTCCAGGATAAGACAAAGTCTTTCTTTTATATTTTACATGCTAATGGAGTGAACAATTACA
Source organism: Theropithecus gelada (assembly GCF_003255815.1). NCBI lineage: Eukaryota > Metazoa > Chordata > Mammalia > Primates > Cercopithecidae > Theropithecus > Theropithecus gelada. Next base: position 38,847,594 of record NC_037679.1, read on the forward strand.
TCTATAATTTCAGGTTATGGTAAGTGAAATGAAGAGAAATGAATGAAGCAGGGTGAGGGGAAAGACCATGGCAATGTGAGGTGTTTGATGTGTTAGATTAGGTGTTTAGACAATGCCTTACAAGGCCAGTGACATTTGACAGAGACCCAAATGAAGAAAGACAACCTTGGGAAGATCTAGAGGAAGGACAGTCCAGGCAGAGAGAACAGCAAGGGCACAGGTACTCAGGTGGGAAAAAAGTGATGTTGGAGGGTTCAGCAAGAAGGCGGGGCTGGCTAAAGAGGAGTAAGACAGGAAAGATGAAGTCAGGTAGGGAAGTAGCCCTGATCAGGGAGGACATTACAGGCTGAGTTAAGTTTGGATTTTATTCTGAAGGTGACTGGAAACACTGAAGGGTTTTGAGCAGGAAAATGACATGAAATTTTAGTTTTAAATGACTGCTCTGGTGAATATGTGGCGAGTACAATATAGAACAAGCTTATCCAACCCACAGCCCGTGGGCCACATTTGGCTCAGGATGGCTTTGAATATGGCCCAACACAAATCTGTAAACTTTCTTAAAATATTATGATTTTTTCTGATTTTTTTAAGCTCATCTGCTATCATTAGTGTTAATTTATTTTATGTGTGGCCCAAGACAATTCTTCTTCCAATGTGGCCCAGGGAAGTCAAAAGATTGGACATCTCTGCTTAGGTCAGGAGTAGAAGTTGAAGACTGGTTAAGGCGTTATAGTAATAGATCATATTGACTCATTGTGTCCACTGATTGGATTGTGCCAATTTGTTTTTTTTAGAAGTGAGAATAAATTGAAGTATTTAGCACTGGTGAAAGACTATAAGATTGAAAATGTAAAGATACTCATTTATATTAAGAGCTTTGTTGATAATTGACATCTAGCAATGCAGGATGCAAAATTCAACAAAGGATAGTGAAAAAATATAATAGATTTCCCTATTTTTCCATAAACCCAGATTTCTAGGTGAGCTCCAAGCCTGCACAGCATCAGCCTGACCTCCATTCTCCAATGTCCAGATACCAGAATAGAAAATTTCATCTGCCTAGAATAATCTAGTGTTCAATGTCCTGAGACTGACTTAAGTAACAGGAAATGATATGGTTTTTGTTTTAAATAATAAAGTAATGAATATTGGTTAAAGGCACCATCACCCTCATCTCTCATAGGTGGTAACCTTCTCCCTCTGGGCCATCTTGTTCAAATCTGATCTTGCTGCTCTTATTTCTCATATTATACTAAATCTAAGATGTCATCATGTGGAGAATGATGTGCCATTATTTAGTATAACACAGAGAAAGAAAAAAGATACCAACACTGCCAATTAAGTAGACATACCATCACATATAAGATGAACCTCAACTTCAGAGATGTCAAAATGTGAAAAATATGTCCTTCTTAAAAATTATGAGGTATGTATTTTTATCATTATCCAGCTACTCAGAAACCTAGAGGTCATTGTAGGCTATGCTCTCTCAACTACCATATCCTATCAATAACGGGGCACTAGAATTTCTACTTCTCAAATCTCACAAATTCTTGCCTTATCTTTCACCTTGGAACACTCTTATCTGTTCTAGCCTGAACAACTTTATTAACTACCAAGTCACTCTCCACATTAAAAGCAGAATGATAATCCAAAATATAGATCTGATAATTACACTACTAGATTAAAAACTTCATTATTATCTAGTTTCTTTCTGGTCAAGTCTAATCTTTCCATAATCTAAACATACTTTGTGATCTTGATCTTGTCTCTACCTTTTTTTTTTTTTGAGACAGAATTTCGCTCCTGTTGCGCAGGCTGGAGTGCAATGGTGCAATCTCGGCTCACTGCAGCCTCCACCTCCTCGGTTCAAGTGATTCTCCTGCCTCAATCTCCCAAGTTGCTGGGATTACAGGCGCCCGCCACCACACCCGGATAATTTTTGTATTTTTAGTAGAGACAAGGTTTCATCACGTTGGCCACACTGGTCTTGAACTCCTGACCTCAGGTGATCCGCCTGCCTCAACCTCTCAAAGTGCTGGGATTACAGGCATGAGCCACCGCACCCGGCCTCTACCTCCTTTTTAAGTAGGTTCAGGAAAATACAAAAAACTAGCATGTAAAAAATGTATTACCTTCTTCTGTAGTGGCTTCCCCTTCTTTTATTTTTTCCTTCCTTGAGACAGGGCCTCACTCTGTCACTCAGGCTGGAGTGTAGTGGTGCAATTATGGCTCACTGTAGCCTCAACCTCCCAGGCTCAAGCAACCCTCCCAGCTCAGTCTCTGGGAGACTAGGACTACAAGTGCATGCCACCACACCTGGCTAATTTTTGTATTTTTTGTAGAGATGGGGTTTTGCCATGTTGCTAAGGCTGGTCTCAAACTCCTGAACTTAAGTGATCTTCCTACCTTGGCCTCCCAAAGTGTTGGGATTACAAGTATGAGCTACCTTGCCTAGCCCCTTTCTCCCTTTTCTGTCTTGAGAATGCCTACTTATCCTTCAATAATTGGTTTAAAGTTTGCCTCCTTAGTAAATGTTTTTGGTGCCCTCTGTACCCACTCTCCAAGGATCTGCTTTTTTTCTTCTACAGTAGTTAACTTATAGGCCCCTACTTTCGCCTCTATCCAGTGTTATAATTGCTGGCCCTTCTGCATTGTGAGCCCCTTAAGGTCAACAAACATAATCTATATATCATCACATCCTTAACACACAGCATTGGTCCTGGCACACAAGTAGGCCCGTACGAAATGTTTACCATTAATAAGGAAATGGTGTGGCCAGCCATGGTGGCTCATGCCTATAATCCCAGCACTTTGGGAGGCCGAGGTGGGCGGATCACCTGAGGTTGGTAGTTCAAGACCAGCCCAACCAACATGGAGAAACCCTGTCTCTACTAAAAATACAAAATTAGCCGGGCATGGTGGCACATGCCTGTAATCTCAGCTACTCGGGAGGCTGAGGCAGGAGAATCGCTTGAACTTTGGAGATGGAGGTTGCAGTGAGCTGAGATCATGCCATTGCACTCCAGCCTGGGCAACAAGAGTGAAACTCTGTCTCAAAAAAAAAAAAAAAAAAAAAAAAAGGAAATGATGTGAAGCTGAAAAAAAAAAGTCACCCTTAATAAATAATATGAGATCTAACGGTTATAAGATATCAATTATTCCATCTTTGAAGGGGGAGGTTAGGACCAAAGAAAAGACACGGTCCCTCTCGCCTTTCTCAGCCCCCATTGTAAAGTCCACTGCTGTTGCATAGAATCCAGAGTACTATGGAGCCCTGATCCTGGAACCCTCTGTGGCCACAGTGGTCCCTGAAGTAAGTTTGTGAGGCAAAGCAACCTGGGTGACTATAGAATGGAATGTAGGGGTGCCTTTTTGTCAGCCACCATTGTATTCAACAAAAGTAGTCTAAACTTATAATCAGTTGATCCATGTGGCTTATCACTAGAAATTATCTTATGAAATATCAATCAGTGTTTCAAAAAATCACAATTGGTAATTTTCAAAGTTATTCAACCATATTGTGAAAGAGCAATAGCCCCTGTAAAACTTTTCTCTATAACTCTCCTTTAAGAATAGGTTGTCAAAAATCAGAAAATTCCAAATAAAACTGAATAGTTCAATGTACAGATTGTTCTTTAAATTCTTCTAAGGCCAAGGTGATGATTTTCTTTCCATTTCACATCTTTCTACACCATAGCACCTCATAGAGTGCCAGTACCTTGTGGATACTTAATACATGTTGATTGAAAAATGTTGAAAGAAAAATCTTAATTTGAAAAATTTTGTAACTTTAATTTTGCCTTGGGCTTATTTCTTTCAAACTAGGATAAATAACAGGGTAAAACATAGTCAGTCTCTAACCCACTAAAATCATGACTGGCTTCCTTATGCCCCTATATTACTACAATATAAATATCACAATAAATATTCAAAGTGGTGTTCAAGCAGTAGAAGGTCAAAAAGCAATAGGACTATATTACAGGGAAGGCATGAAGACCCAAATTTCTTCTTATGTAATATTACTCTAATTGTATGGTCTACAGAGTGGTGAGAGGTTTGAACAATAAGAGGGAGTATAAGGACTGTTCAAGAAGTAAAGGGAGAAATAAGAAAACAATTATTTTGAGAAAGACAATTTACATTACATCAAGCCATTTTAAAAATGTCATTTTGTAGTAAAAAGTGGTTGAAGGTGTGAACCTATAATCCCAGCTACTCAGGAGGTTGAGGTGGGAGGATTGAGTGAGCTCCAGACTTCAACCCTGTCTCACACACGCAACAAAAAAAGGTGAAAAGAAAGTATTTTTTAAAAATAAAAGATGCGTTCATGCAATGTTAGTGCCCTGAAGGACTCAAAAGAAATGAAAACAGCCCTTCAGCATCTGTATCAGCCAGAGACTATGTAGCATACTGGTTAAGATATGAATTTTTTAAGCTGTTGGTTCTTTTTGCTCTTTTTTTTAAGAGTTTAAAATATTTTTTAATTAACAAAAATTGTATGTATTTATCACATGCAACATATTTGAAATATGTACACACTGTGGACTGACTACATTGAGCTAATTAATATATGCATTGCCGAACATACTTATCATTTTATATGATGAGAAGACTTAAAATCCACTCTCTTAGCAACTTTCAAGACTATAATACATTGTTATTTACTATGGTCTCCATGTGCTACAATAGATCTCTTGAACGTATTCCTCCTACCTAACTGAAATTTTGTCTCCTTTGACCAATATTTCCCCAACACCCCACCTCCCCACCTCTCTCCAGCCCCTGGTAACCAGCATGCTACTCTCTACTTTTATGATTCTGACTTCTGACTTTTTAAAATTCCACAAATGGGTGAGATCATGCAGTATTGTCTTCCTGTGCCTGACTTATTTCACTTAACATCATGTTCTCCAGGTTCATCCATGTATTTCCAAATGACAACCTGGTTGTCTTCCCTTTTTAAGGATGGATTTTTCTTGCTTTTAAGGCTGAATGTTATTCCATTGTGTATACATTTTCTTTATTCATTCATCTCTTGATAGACACTTAGGTTGATTCCATATCTTGGCTATTGTGAAAAATGTTGCAATGAACATGGGAGTGCAGATATCTCTTTGACATACAAATTTCATTTCCTTTGGATAAATATCCAGTAGTGTGATTGCTCGATCATGTGGTAATTCTTTTAAGATATGAGTTTTAAGGTCAGACTTCCTTTAATTGAATCTTGCCTATACTACTTACTGTATGATCTTTGTCTGTCAAATTCCTTCATTTCTGCTGCCTCAGTTTCTTCACCTGCAAAATGGGAAAATAATAATATTTACTTCATTAGGTTTTTATGTAGTTTAAATGGGATAAAGCTTTAATGAACTTAGAATGGTGCCTGGCACATACCAAGTTTCTACTAGATGAATGTTGCTTCGATCAGTCCTCTTCAGTCAGAAAGGAAACTATGAAGTTAGCAGTCATTTATAGGGGGGTAAATAAGAATTTTGAGTTCCTAATTATTTTTATAGACTTATTAGGGGAGATGAAGCTTTGAGGTCAAACACATCTGGGTTTGTCTTTGGGGAAATTTATTTACCTTTTCTAACATCATCGTTTTCATCTGTAAAATGGGCAAAAGATTATAACTAAATCATGTAGTTGTTGTGAAAAGTAAATGAAATTAGTTATGTAAAATCCTCAACAGAAAGCTCACAGAGTGCTTAATAAGTGGCAGCTCTTGCTATTAGTAATAATTAATTACATTGATCTGTATTTTACAGATACATCTTCTTAGTTTCCTAAAATTACCCAATTCAAAAAAGAGCTTAAAATGTTTATTACACAAACCTATTCTTGAATATTCTGTAATAACCATTGCCTACTTAATTTTTAGAGCTAATTAGAATTATTAAAAATGTATAAATATTGAAGGCATACTCTATTTTATATTACTTAAATATATGAACAATGTTGAGATTTCAAAATGGGGACCACATAGAAACATTAAAACAATTATATTACTTAACCTGTTTTTTTAAAAAAAATCACAGTTTCTAGTTGTGAAGTTCTATGTGCAAAAATCAAAAAGAAAAAAATCAAAGCAAAAATACTGGTAAACAGGCCAGGCATGGTAGCTCACACCTGTAATCCCAGTACTTTGAGGCCAGGTGTTCAAGACCTGCCTGGCCAACATGACAAAACCACATTTCTACTAAAAGTACAAAAATTAGCTGGACGTGGTGGCGTACACCTGTAATCCCAGCTACTTGGGAGGCTGAGGCATGAGAATTGCTTGAACCTGGGAGACAGAGGTGGCAGTGATCTGAGATCATGCTGCTGCACTCCAGACTGGGTGACAGAGTGAGACTGTCTCAAAAACAAACAAACAAACAAACAAACAACAACGAAACTGGTACACAAAGGCATATTTTGTTGATCACTGCAATGAAGAGGAGGCAACACAAGGTTGATAGAAGCCTAGTAAAGGAGGTGCAATATATTTGAAGGGATAGGTCATGTTTTATTTCCCTTTTCGTAACCCTATATGGCTCTGGCACAGTGGTGTTCTGATTCATAGGCCTCAATTCTAAGGAGATATTCTTCCAACCAGCATATTCTTATAAATGATATAATTTAAATGATGATAATAAAAAATCAAAGGTAGTTGCTGAAATCGACTTGGAAGACTTGGGAGAGAAGCAGATAGAACATGAACAAGAAAAGATCAGCTCAGATTGAGTCTTCAAATAATTTTAAGAGGCATTTGTTTAGAAAGACACTTCTAGGGATCTATATGTTCAGAGAGAAAAAGAATGAATTTAAAGATGATGTCATGGCTATGCATTTGTTTAATGGAAGGGACAACATTAATGGTTAAAGAAAATGTGCTTTTATATAACTTGAAAAGTTAGAAATTGATACACAACCCCAAAACACTTCATCGACTAGGAATGTATTTTCCCCTGAGGCTCAAGAACTTTAAAGCCGCATGAAATATTTCATTGTCTTGTGATTCATAATGCTGGTACATCTTACATCACACTCACTTAAAAAACAGGGCTTGTTTTTTTTTGTTTTTTTTTGTTTTTTTTTTTTTTTGAGACGGAGTCTCGCTCTGTAGCCCAGGCTGGAGTGCAGTGGCCGGATCTCAGCTCACTGCAAGCTCCGCCTCCCGGGTTCACGCCATTCTCCAGCCTCAGCCTCCCGAGTAGCTGGGACTACAGGCGCCCGCCACCTCGCCCGGCTATTTTTTGTATTTCTTAGTAGAGACGGGGTTTCACCGTGTTAGCCAGGATGGTCTCGATCTCCTGACCTCGTGATCCGCCCATCTCGGCCTCCCAAAGTGCTGGGATTACAGGCTTGAGCCACCGCGCCCAGCCAACAGGGCTTGTTTCTATACATCATCTTCCCAGAGAGAAACTAAGGAACATGAAGGTGAGTTATAGTGTCAGAAATAAGATCTTCACTCCTATATTAGACATTTTTGTTTACTTCCTCTATGATATCTCCATACCTGACTTTTAAGTTTCTGCTTCCAGTATACCATATGCTCATAGGTTTTTCAATTTCTACCAGTCTGCAACAGTTTGATTTTGGTTGGAATTAGGCAGGTGGTACCTGAAGGCCCTCTACATACATTTGTTCTGATTTCAAAAGGAATGAGTCAGTATAGCAGAGTGGTTAAAATTCATTGTTAGGTTTCAGACAGATCCAGTTCAAATTCAGATCTGACTTACGTACTTCAAGTCTCTAAGCCTCAGTTTTCTCATTTGTAAAAAAAGTATAGTAATAATAATATTGACTCCATCTGATTGTCGAGAGCATTAATTGTATGTAAGGAACTGTGGTAAAAACTAAAGGCATGATAATTATTTTTGAGCTCTTTTATTATCTAATGTTTAGAGAATTATAGGACTTACAGGATGGCATTTACTTATTAAGATGGGAATTCAAGGGGCCGGGCGCGGTGGCTCAAGCCTGTAATCCCAGCACTTTGGGAGGCCGAGACGGGCGGATCACGAGGTCAGGAGATCGAGACTATCCTGGCTAACACGGTGAAACCCCATCTCTACTAAAAAAATACAAAAAACTAGCCGGGCGAGGTGGCGAGCGCCTATAGTCCCAGCTACTCGGGAGGCTGAGGCAGGAGAATGGCGTAAACCCGGGAAGCGGAGCTTGCAGTGAGCTGAGATCCGGCCACTGCACTCCAGCCTGGGCAGACAGAGACAGACTCCGTCTCAAAAAAAAAAAAAAAAAAAAAAAAAAAGATGGGAACTCAAGTCTTTCTTGCTTCATGGAGTATCCTTAAGTAATAACAGTCTCTTCTGCATTTAATATTAATTGTGTACTTTGAAATACCTTTATTATTATTTTCTATGGTAGATTATTATCTCAATGAATGGAATAAAAAGACTGGAAATGTGACTTCTGCTTCTGGTAAGATGGAGTAGATGTACTTTTCCCTATTCCTTCCATTAAGTACAACTTAAAACCCTAGATGTTATCTATAAAACAAATATAAATAGACTATGAAAGGTGGAGGGAAGAAGGCAGACCAGCTGGGGACCTTGGAACCCAAGGAATGACATGGTAGTGAATTATTTAGGTTTTCTTTTTGCTTCATATATCCTGGATTGGGTGGCTGGGGAAGACTATAATCCAAATCGCAACAAGCACAGACCAAAAAGTTAAAGCCCCTCAAAAAGCCTGCTTTCTCTAACTAAAAAAACCAGGAATAATGCAGCCTAAAAGGACAGAAAACTTTGAGATAATAACCAATCTATTTCAGCCAAACACCATAGAAAAAAATGGCCACATCCCTCTCCACACCAGGAAAGGCCAAATGGCAGGCTTAGACCTCCATCATTTCCAGGCTGAAATAAAGCACCCCAACTACCCCACCAGTGTGGTGTCAGAGAAGACTAAGTAGGGAGCTGGAATTTTTGTGTCCATTAGGCAGCAATGAGCCCCCAGCTGCCATGCTTCACAATGACAGTATAAACCATGTAGAGGCCTGGTCTTCCACTCCCACCAAGTAATAATGAGATGCCCTCCCTCCCTACTGTGGTGGTGTAGAGGAGGCTAGGTGGAGAGGCAGGACTCTCACTACTGCCCAGCAGTAATGAGACCACACTCCTCCATCCCTCTGGGATGTCAGTAGAAAACATACAAAGAGGAGTGTTGAGACACTCCTACTCCTCTAAGCCAAGGAGGCCTAGTGTGAAGCCAGAACACATAGCCTTTCTCGGAAAGAACAAGGAGTTCCTGACCTGAGTTGTCAATGAAGACTGAGTACTGAGCTCCTACCCCTACCTGGTAATAATGAGGTAACATTCTGCCAACCCACTTTCCCTGCTAGAGTGGTATCAGAGAAAGCCAGCTAAAACAGAAAGTTTAAATAAGATTCAGAGTCTTGTAACATAATGCTTCAAAAATCCCCATTTCTATAGTAAATCACTTGTCATGCCAAGAACTAGGAAGATCTCAAACTGAATGAAAAAAGACGATATCAACTCCTAGATGACAAGAGAGTTTAGAATTATCTGGAAAATATTGTAAATGAGCCACTAAAGATGTTTCAATGAGCAATTACAAACATGCCTGAAATAAATTTTAAAAAAATAGAAAGTTTCAGCAAATAGAAAGTCTCATTAAAGAAATAGAAGACATATCAAAGGGATATAGAAGAAGAATCAAAGGGAAATTTTAGAACCAAAAATATAACTAGTATAAAAATGAAAAAGCAGAATAGAGAAGACAAAACAAAGAATCAGTAAACATGAAGACACAGCAATAGAAATTACCCAATCTGAACAACAGAGTTAAAAGCATACCGGGAAAAAGAAAAATGAACATACCCTTAGAAACCTAAGGAACTATAACAAAAGATCTAACTTTTATGTTAATAGAGTACCAGAAGGAGAGGATAAAGAGGTACTTAAAGAAATAAGACTGAAAACTTCCCAAGTTTTACAAAAGACATAAACCTATAGATTCTAGAAACTGAGTGAATGTGATAAACCTAAAGAAATGTATAACAAGACATATCACAATCAAACTTCTAAAAATTGAAGCAAACAATCTTGAAAGCAATGAGAAAAAAATGACACTTTACCCAATATTACCAGGGTATAAACAATTCAAATAACAGTGGATTTCTCATTATAAATCATGGAAACAGAAGGAAGTGGCACAACATTTTTCAAGTTATGAAAGCAAAGAATCATCAACTCAGGATTCAGCAAAAATATCCTTCAGGAATGAAAGAACAATAAAGACATTCTCAGATGAAGGAATATCAAGAGAACTTGTTTCCAGCTGACTTACCCTTAAAAAATGGCTAATGAAAATGTTCTAAACAAAAAGAAAATGATAAAAGAAGGAATCTTGGAACATCAGAAAAGAAGAAAGAATAACACAAGAAAGATAAGCAAAAATATGGGTAAATACAATAGATTTCTTTCTCTTTTTGAGTTTTCTAAATTATGTTTGACGGTTGAATTAAAAAGTTACAATACTGTCTGATGTGGTTTTAAATGCAGGTAGAGAAAATATTTAAGGTAATATAATATAAATGGGGGATATGTAAAAGGATAAAAAGGGAGATAAATTTCCACATTTCACTCTAACTGGTAAAATAACACCACCAGTAGACCATGATAAGTTATGCATATGTAGTGTAATACCTAGAGCAACCAATATAAAAATAAAAATTTTCATTTTAAAACACTGTAGATAAATAAAAATGGAATTCTAAAAAATGTTAAGTAACCTACAGAAAGGAAGGAAAAAAACAGAGAAATTAAAAGGAGAGGACAAAGAAGAAAAATAAAACAAAATAGCATACTTATGTCCCCAAATGACAATAAGTACATTGAATGTAAATGGTCTAAACACACCAAGTAAAAGACAGATATCAGTAGAGTGGATTAAAAACATGACCCAAATATATGCTTTCACAAGAAACTCATTTCAAATATAATAATGTAGGTAGATTGTAAGTGAAGAATAGAAAAAGATATATCATGTAGACATTAGTGAAAAACAATCAGTGGTAGCTATATTAATATCAGATAAAGTCGACTTCAGAACAAAGAAAATTACCAGACAGAGAAGAACAACATAAATGAAAAAATGTCAATTCACCAAGAAGACTTAGCAATCCTAGATGATTATGCACTTTACAACAAAGCTGCAAAATATGTGAAGAAAAAACTGATAGATCAGAAAGAAGAAACAGGCAAATTCATGATTATAGTTGTGGAGAACACAACACCCTTCTCAATAGTGGAGAGAAAAACTGGACAGAAAATCAGCAAAGATATAGAAGAACTCAACAACAGCATTGACTGGCAGTATCTAATCAACATTTATAGAACATTCCATAAGACAACAACAAAATACCCATTCTTTCCAAGTGCCCATAGAACTTGATACCAAAAGAGATGATATCCTGAGCCACAAAACAAGCTTCAACAATTTGAAAATGGTTGAAATTATATGGAATATGTTCTCTGACCACAATGGAATCAAACTAGAAATAAACAATTTGAAAGGTAACAGGAAAATCTTCAAACACTTGAAAACTAAACAATGCATTTCTAAATAATCAGTAAGTCAATGGGGAAGTCACAAAGGCATTTTTCATTTTTTATTTTATTTTATTTTTATTTTTATTTATGCATTTATTTGAGACAGGGTCTCTTTCTTTATCACTCAGGCTGGAGTGCAGTGGTGCGATCTTGGCTCACTGCAAACTTCGCCTCCCAGTTCAAGGGATTCTCCTGCCTCAGCCTCCCAAGTAGCTGGGATTACAGGTGCCTGCCACCATGCCTGGCTAATTTTTGCATTTTTAGTAGAGACAGGGTTTCACCATGTTGGCCAGGCTGGTCTGAAACTCCTGGCCTCCCAGTGATCCACCTGCCTTGGCCTCCCAAAGTGCTGGGATTACAGGTATGAGCCACTGTGCCCGGCCACAGAGAAAATTTTTAAAAATTTTTAAAAAATAAGCTGAGCAGAATGAAAATGACAAAACAACATATCAAAATGTGTATGACACAGCTAAAGCAGTGCTAAAAAATTTTAAGCACTAAGTGCACACATTATGAAACAGAAAAAGCCTAAAATCAATAATTGAATCTCTTGAGAGCTTAGAAAGAAAGCAAAATAAAACTAAAGCAAGCAGAGGGAAATAATGAAGATAAAAGCAGAAATCAATAAAATCAAAAGTAGTAAAACAATGGAGAACAACTATTTTGATTCTTCCTTTGAGTGAGATCATGTGGTATTTGTCTTTCTGTTTGGCTTTTTTCACTCAACATAATGTCCTCCAGTATCATCCATGTTGCTGCACATGACAGAATTTCATTCATTTTTGTAGCCGAATGATATTCCATTTTGTATATATACTACATTTTCTTAATCCATTCATCCATTAATGGACACTTAAGTTGATTCCATGTCTAGGCTATTGTGAATAGTGCTGTCATAAATATGGGAGTGCAGGTAAATCTTTGACATACTGATTTCAATTCGTTTGGACATATATCCAATAGTGGAACTGCTGGATTGTATGGTAGTTCTATTTGTAATTTTTTGAGGAATCTGCATAGTATTTTTCACAACAGCGGTACTAATTTACATTTCTACGAGCAGTGTATAAGTTTCCTTTTCTCCACATGGTGGTTACCAGAGGCTGGGGCTGCTACAGGGAAGGGGAGAATGGGAAGATACTGGTCAAAGCATACATAATTACAGGTAGGAGAATTAAGTTCAAGAGATCTGTTGTACAGCAAGGTGACTACAGTTAGTGATGATATAGTGTACTCTTGAAAACGTAAAGACAGTAGATATTATGTGCTTTTACCACAAAAAAAAAAGATACCCGTGAGGTAATACATTTGTTAATTAGTGAGATTTAACCATCTAATAATGTGTCTGTACTTCAAAATATCATGTTGTACATAATAAAAATGTACAATGTTATCTGTCAATTTAAAAATGTAATAATAAAAAAATAGAGAAAATGATGAAATTGGAAGCGAAAAAACAATAGAGGAAAACAATGAAACAAAGAGCAGAGTCCTTAGAAAGATCAATCAAACCTCTGGCTAGACTAAAAAGAAAAAGGAAACATGAATTATTAATATATTTGTTTAAATGTTAGTATCATGAATGAAATAGGGATATCACTATAGACTTTGCAGACATGAAAAAGACAGTAAGATAATAATTTGTACAACTCTACACATATAAACTCCACAGCTTAGATGAAATAAAAGAATTCCTTGAAAAACAAACTATTACAACTCACCCAACATGAAAGAGATACTTTGAATAGACCTATAACCATTAAGGAAATTGAATTTGTTATTCAACAACTTACAAAAAAGAAACAAGCCTAGATGCTTTCACTGGAGAATTCCAACCAACATTTAAAGAATTAATGCCAAGTATACATTTTCTCTTACCTCTTCCAGAATATAGAAGAGAAACACCTCTTAATTCATTTATGAAGCTAGTATTACCCTGATGCAAAAGCAAAGACAGTACAAAGAAAGAAAACTACAGACCAATATCCTTCATGAATACAGATGCAAAGATCCTTAACAAATATTAGCAAATAGAATTCAGGCATACATACATATGTATATATATCCACAAAGAATTATAAACCATACCAAGGGGTTTTTATTGTTGGGGTGCTTAGTTGATTTAGTATTTGAAAATCAATCAATGTAATTCACCATATTAATAGGCTAAAAATTAATTATATGATTATATCAATCAGTGCAGAAAAAAATTTGACAAAATTCAATACTCATACATGATTTTTAAAACTCAGAGGGCTGGATGTGGTGGCTCACACCTGTAATTCCAGCACTTTGTGAGGCTAAGGTGGAAGGATTGCTTGAGGCCAGAGTTCAAGACCAGCCTAGGTGACATAGTGAGACTTGTCTCTACAAAACATTTTTTAAAAATTAGCTGGGCATGGTGGCATGTTCCTGTGGTCCCAGCTACTTGGAAGGCTGAGGTGGGAGGATTGCTTGAGCCCAGGGTTTGAGGCTGCAGTGAGCTATGATCACACCGCTGCACACCAGCCCGTGTGACAGTTTTTGTTTGTTTATTTGTTTAAGAGACAAACAAAAGAATATATACTTGATTTATGTGAGCTTACATAATAAAAACTCTCAGAGATATAGGAATAGCAGAGAACTCCCTCAATTTGATCAAGATCATCTACCAAAAAAACTATAGATCGCATTATACTCAATGGCGAATGCTTTCCCACTAGGATCAGGAACAAGTCAAGGATGTCTGTTGTCACCCTTCTTATTCAACATAGTGCTAGGAGTCCTAGCAAGTGCAGTAAAACAAGAAAGTAAAAAGCATACAAATCACAAAGAAAGAAATAAAACTGTCACTATTTGCAGATTACATAATTATCTAAATAGAAAATGCCAAGGAGTCTACAAAAATACTCCTACAACTGGTAGATGAATTCATCAAGGTCACAGGATAAGCTTACATAAATCAATTATATTTTTATATATCAGCAATTGTCACGTAGACACCAATAGTAAAAGTACAATACCATTTATGATTGCTCAAAAAATTGAAATATTTAGGTGTAACCATCACAAAACAGGTACAGGAATTTAATGCTGAAAACTACAAAACACTGCTGAAAAAAATGAAACCCCTAAATAAATGAGAGACACACCATGATCATGGATTGGAAGACTCAGCATAGTAAGGATATCAATTTTCGCTGATTTGATAGACAAATTTAATCCATTTGCTACCAAAATCTCAGCAGATTTTTGTAAATATAGATGAGACTATTCTAAAACTTATATGAAAAAAAAAAACAAAAGAAGTAGACGAATTAAAATTATTTTGAAAAAAAAAGAATTAAGTGGGAATCTATCCAATTTCAAGGTGTATTATATAGCTTCATTATGAAGTACTGGTGGACAGAGAGACACACATAGATCAATGAGATAGGATAGAGCCCAGGAATAGACCCGCACAAGTATGTCCAACTGATTTTTTTTTTTTTTTTTTTTTGAGAAAGGGTCTCACTCTGTCACCCATGCTGGAGTGCAGTGGTGCAATCCCAGCTCACTGCAACCTCTGCCTCCTGGGTTCAAGCAATTCTTGTGCCTTAGCTACTGAATAGCTGGGATTACAGGTGAGTGCCACCATGCCCAGCTAATTTTGTATTTTTAGTAGAAATGGGGTTTTGCCATGCTGGCCAGGCTGGTCTCTAACTCCTGGACTCCAGTGATCCGCCTGCCTCAGCCTCCCAAAGTACTGGGATTACAGGCATAATCCACTGTGCCTGTCCTCCAACTGATTTTTGACAAAGATACAAATGTAATTCAGTGGAAGAAAGATAGCCTTTAAAAAATGGTGCTAGAGTAATTGGACATTCATTTTAGAAAGCAAATCTCAACCCAAACCTCAGACCTTATCCAAAAATTAACTTAAAATGGTACAGGGACATAAATGTAAAATATAAAAGTATAAAACTTTTAGAAATAATAGGGGAAAATGTTTGAGATCTAGACATAGGCAAAGAGTTCTTAGACTTGACAAGGAAAACATGATCCATAAAAGGAAAAATTGACATATTGGACTTTATCAAAATTAAAAACATTTGCTGTTGAAAGATTCTATTAAAAAGATATAAGGACAAGGAGTAATGTTTACAATATATAAAGAACTCTCAAAACTCAACAGTTAAAAAAATCCAGAAAGTCAGGTACTGCATGTTCTCATTTATAAGTGGTAGCTAAATAATGTGTACAAATGAACAGAAAGGTAAGAATAATAGACACCGAAGACTCGGAAGAGGAGGAGGATGGGGGAGGGGAGATGGGGTCGAGGAATGAGAAATTACTTAATAGGTACAATGTATATTATTTGGGTGATAGTTACACTAAAAGCTCAAACTTCACCACTAGGCAATATATCCATGTATTAAAACTGCACTCGTACCCCTTAAATTTATAGAAATAAAAAATTAATTACTTAAAAATATATAACCAAAAAAAATTTTTTTAATCCAATTATAAAATGGACAAAATAAATTTTACCAAGGAGAATATACAGATATCAACAAAGCATATACAAAGAGGCTTAACATCATTAGATATTAGGAAAATGCAAATTAAAACCACAGTGCATAATACACGCCCATGGAGAAGGGCTAAATTTTTTAAAAACTTTAAAAAATTAGTGAAAACACCAAATTCTGGTGAGAATGGGAAAAAAAAAACTATCACTCCTACATTGCTGGTGGGAATACAAAATGATACATCTACTCTGGAAAATTTTTTTTTAAAGCTAAACATGTGAAGGTACCAAGAACATACATTGGGAAAGAACAATAAATGGGGCTTGGAAACTGGATATTTATATGCAGAAGGAGAAAATTAAATCCCTATCTCATATTATATACAAAAATCAGGTCTAAATTGATTAGAAACTTAAATGTAAGACCTGAAACTATGAACCCACTATAAGATAACATTAGGGAAATGATCTAGGACATTGATTTGTGCAAAGATTTCTTGAGTAAGACCTCAAAAGCACAGGCAACTAAGCAAAAAATGGGCAAATGGGATCACAGCAGAGGAAGCAATCAACAAAATGAAGAGACAATCCACAGCATGGGAGAAAAAATTTGCCAACTACCTATCTGACATGGGATTAATAACCAGAATATATAAGGAGCTCAGACAACTCAACAGAAAAAATCCAAATTGAAAATGGGTGAAAGATATGAATAGACATTTCTCAAAAGAAGACATAGAAATGGTCAACAGGTATATTACAAAATGTTAATCAAAATCACCAATCATCAGAGAAATGCAAATCAAAACTATGAGATATTATCTCAGTCCAGTTAAAATGACTTTTATATAAAAGGCAATAATGGATGCTAGTGCAGATGGGGAGAAATTGGAACCCTCCAACACTGTTGGTGGGAATGTGAATTAGCACAGTCACTATGGAGAACAGTATGGAGGCTTCTCAAACAACTAAAAATATAACTATCCAATGATCCAGCATTCCTCCTGCTGGGTATGGGATCCATATAAAAGGAAATCAGGATATTGAAGAAGTCTCTGTACTCCCATGTTTATTGCAGCACTATTCACAGTAGCCAGGATATGGAATCAACCTAGGTATCCATCGATGGATAAATGGACAAAGAAAATGTGGTACATATATACAATAGAAAATTATTCAGCCACAAAAAGGATGAAATTCTGTTATTTGCAACAATATGGATGGAACTGTAAGGCATTATGTTAAGTGAAATAAGCCAGGCGCAGAAAGACAAATATCACATGTTCTCATATGTGGGAGCTAAATATATTGATCTCATGAAGATACAGGGTAGAATGATCATTACCAGAGCCTGGGAAGGATACCAGAGGTGGGGAAAGGGGGATAAAGAGGGAATGGTTAATGGGTACAAAAATATAGCTAGAAGAAATCAGATATAATGTTTGGTAGCACAATAAGGTGACCATAGTTAACAGTAATTTATTGTATATTTCACAATAGCAGAGTGGAACTGGAATGTCCCTAACACAAAGAAATGATAAATGTTCAAGAAATGTTCAAGATGATGATATCCCAATTACCCTGATTTGATCATTACACATTTAATGCTTACATCAAAATATTACTTCTACCCTATAAATATGTGCAACCACTATGTATTCATAAAAATTAAAAATTAGAAAAAAACCTAAACATGCAACTATACAGTGACCCAGCAATTGCACTCCTGGGCATTTATCCCAGAAAATAACAATTTATATTCACATAAAAAGCTGTACACAAATATTTATAGCAGCTTTATTTATAAGAGTCAAAAATTGGAGGGCTGTGTGCAGTGTGTGGATCTCTTGAGCTCAGGAGTTAGAAACCAGCTTGGGCAACATGGTGAAACCTCGTTTCTACAAAAAAACCATATATATAAAAATTGGCCAAGTGTGGCGGTGCACGCCTATAGTCCCAACTACTCAGGAGACTGAGGTAGAAGGATGGCTTGAGCCCCATAGGCGGAGGTTGCAGTGAGCTGAGATTGCGCCACTGCACTCCGGCCTAGACAACAGAGTGAGACCTTGTCTCAAAAACAAACAAGCAAACAAACACCTGGAAACAATTTAGATGTCCTTCAATCCTTCAATGGGTGAATGTTTAAAAATCTGTGACACAGGCCAAACATGGTGGCTCACGCCTGTAATCTCGGCGTGAGGCCGAGGCAGGCAGATCACCTGAGGTCGGGAGTTCAAGGCCAGCCTGATCAACGTGGAGAAACACCGTCTCTACTAAAAATACAAAATTAGCCAGGTGTGGTGGTGCATGCCTGTAATCCCAGCTACTCAGGAGGCTGAGGAAGGAGAATCACTTGAACCCAAAAGGGAGGTTGTGGTGAGCCGAGATTGTACCCTTGCACTCCAGCCTGGGCAACAAGAGCAAAATTCTGTCTCCAAAAAAAGAAAAAAATCTGTGACATACCAACACCATGAAATACTCCTCAGCAAAAAAAAGGAATGCATTCTTGATACATGCAGAAACCTGGATGAATCTTCAGAGAATTATGCTTAATGAAAAAATAAATCCTGAAAAGTTACATATATACAATTACATTTATGTAACATTCTTGAAATGACAAAAATTGTGGAAATTGAAACAAATTAGAGGTTCCCAGGGACTAAGGAGAGAGTCAAGGTAGGAGTAAAATGTGTGCAGCTATAAATGGGAAACACAGGGATTCTTGTGGTGTTGGAATTGTTCTGTATCTTGACTGTATTAATGTGAATATCCTAGTTGTGATATTATACTATAATTTTGCAAAATGTTACCATTAGAGGAAACTGGGTAAATTTTACATGGGATTTCTGGTTGTTTTTCTTTTCTTTTTTGTTTTGTTTTGTTTGTTATTTACAACTGCAAGTGAATCTCAAAGGAGACTTTTAGAAAACTATTAAATTACCCAGCCTTAGTTTACTATTTATTTGTAAAATGGAGGAAATAATAGCTGTACTATGTCCTGGAATTGGGCAGCTAAAGTTGGAAAATGCTAAATAACTTGGACATAGTGCTATAGACTTCTAGATCACAGAGTTGTCAGTAATTTTCTATTTCATTGCTATCCACATTATTTTTTTTCTGGACCACAGGTTGGACACTGAGGAGACTGGTGGGAAGCAGAGCAAAAGGTGCTTCTCATACCTTCTTCTCTTTCCAGCATCCAACCACACTTCCCTCTCCTCTCAGTCTTGCTTTCATCTGTTTTCCATATTAGAATTCTGAGGGATTTTGTAGAAGAAAAGAGGCTTTTACTTACGTTTTGAAACCAACTCATCTAGTCCCAATCTTTTACTTTACTGATAGCAGATAGAAACCAGAGAGGTTTAGTGACTACTCAAGACACTGAGGTAGTTGATGGTGAAGCTGAGAACAGAACAAGGACTATTGACCCTCACTCCAGTGTTTTTTTCCACTAAATCATGGTGACTTGTATTTTGATTGCTTTCTCAATATTTTTGTCAACGATCAAACAGCTTCTTAAGCAGTTAGTAATTTACAAAAGCAACATCATTTATTGTTGTCTAGAGACATAATTTTGTGCAGTAATTCTTAAGCATATGGGTAGAATGTTTAAGCATTTTGGTAGTCGTGGTCTGGGATATTGTTCAAGGAGTGCCTTAAACATAGGTACTTTGTTTATTGTACATATCGGAAAAGCTTATTGGTGCCACCTAGCGGTTTGAATGACAGGTATCTGTAGCAATTAAGAAGACATTTCAAATGCCCCACCCTGCTTTTGTTTATGCTCTATCAGTGGATATACTAAAAGTCATCGCCAACTACCTCAGCTACTTTTTTTCTATAATATTTTAGGTGAAAAATGCTTTTCAGAATACAAAAGAAGAAGTTTTGGGTTAGCTGTAAAGTTTTTCTCTGCTAATTAAAATTTTTCTTCTTAATAGAGCAAATTATTTAGATAAATTATTTTCAAACTCAAATTACCTGCTAATTACAGTTCATTCTTAAATCAGAAAAACGGACACTTAGCACAGATCCTTAGGATTCCTGTAAAATAAACAGTTGGGTTCAGTAGGTGCTCAGAAGTACTAAATTTTTTTAAAATTCTGTGATTCAGATTTTTTACTAAATCAGGTATTTTTCTGTGTTAAAAAAAATCTTGTGACCATATAAAGACTATTGTCATAAGAGCTACAATTAGAATTGTGCACGATTTAATCATTAGAAGGTTTTAACCATGTGAAGTTTTCTAATAAGCATATATTTCTTTCAATGAAAACTTATACTGAACAGATACAACCCTTGTCCTAACATCAAAGCAGTTATTTGCAGACCAAACCTATCAGTACAATCGTTGAATACCTAAAACACTTAATGACATCTTTATTCTCACCATACAATTTTTTTCTCTTATGAGGGGTCATGAAAGGAGTGACTCATAAAATAATTTGTTTGCCCAAGGTGTTATTAACTTTAGAAATTGCTGGTCTTCTGGGCTGGCCCACTTATCAAAGCCATTTTCAGAACAATTATAACAATGATGACTAAATACTCAAGTAGACAAAAGACGTTTGGTGGACAAGGAAGAGGAATATTGTTAACTGGTCTGTGAAAGGAACCTGAATAAACCCAACAATTGCAGGGTACAAAGGTGACCGCTGAGAGGAATGGGACCAGTGACAGGAAGAGAACAGAAAACTGTTTTAAGAAAAAAAATGGCCAGGAGTGATGGCTCACACCTGTAATCTCGGCACTTTAGGAGGTTGAGGTGGGCAGATCATTTGAGGTCAGGAGTTTGAGACGAGCCTGGCCAACATGGTGAAACCCCGACTCTACTAAAAATACAAAAACTAGCTGGGCATGGTGGCGGATGGCTGTGATCCTACCTGCTCGGGAGACGGAGGCAGGAGAATCTCTTGAGCCTGGGAGGCAGAGGTTGCAGTGAGCTGAGAGGTTGCAGTGAGCCAACCTGGGTGACAGAGCAAGACTCTGACTCAAAAAAAGAAAAAAGAAAAAAGAAAAACATGAGGTATCACCATCAGAAAAGAGAAAAAGGTCTGAGATAATACTTAACAGGGCTGAAAAAGTGTAACTAATAGGAGGAATTTAGAAAACATATTTCAGTGCCCGTTTAAAACTTTCAACCTGTGCAAATTATGCTTTCAGGTGTTTGAGACTTTTTTTTCTTTTTTCTTTCTTTTTTTGTTTTTTTGAGACAGAGTCTCACTCTGTAGCTCAGGCTCTGGAGTGCAGTGGCGTGATCACAGCTCACTGCAGCCTTGACCTCCTGTGCTTAAGCCATCCTCCCACATCAGCCTCCTGGGTACGTTGGACCACAGACACATACCATCACACCCAGCTAATTTTTCTATTTTTTCGTAGAGATGGGGTTTCACCATGTTGCCTGGGCTGGTGTCCAGTTCCTGGGCTCAAGCGATCCTCTTGCTTCAACCTCCCAAAGTGGCCTGAGCCTCTGTGCCTGGCTAGATTAATTTTAATAATTGAGAAATTTTAAACCATTGACTAGGTTTATATTTTCAGACTAACAATTCAAAAAGATTTACTAAGAAAACATGATGTAAATGTAGTCCACTTTCAAGGGCAAGGATCAGACATGAAGTTTATGGGTAGCAGTCATCACTCATGTCAGAAAATACTCCTTAAAGAAAATCTGCACATTGGAACACCCTCAGAATTCTTTAGTTCAGCGGTTTAGATTGAATGTTGAAGACGTAGGAGAAAACAGCAGGTTTTGAAGGAAAAGTACATGAGAACTTTAGTGTTGACTTGAAATTACATGAAGTAGAATGGGCATTAAGTAAGATATTGTTCAGCTCCTGGCTTCATTGCTCGTGTCTTAAGCTCATGAATTCAATTTCTTCCTCTTAACTCAGTCAACTGGAAATCAGATTGCCTCTTATGGTTGTTGTGAGGACTAAATCATATACTGTGCACAAAGTGCTTTTCAATGCTTGGCACATAGTAAGGTATCAAGAAATGTTAATTTCTTTTTTCTTTATGACTAAACATACCAGATAATATTTAGCAAAGCAATCAGCAAAGGCTTCAAAGTTCTTTCCCATATTTTTCTGGTTTCACTGGTTGCATAGACTCGCAATGGCAAAAAGTCACGAGTTTTTAGCAATACTCACATAAAATTCTTAATACCCAAAAAATCTATTATCACACATAATTATAACAAGTAGATTTTGTGCCTAGTGACACATATTTTTAAATTTTTGAATACAAATTGGAAAACTAACATGTTCCATTTTGACTTGAGGTTGCAAATTTCTTAGTCTGGAGCCAACGTGGAACTTCTTAAAGAATAAGGCAATAATAAGCGTGTAGGCTACAAAAAGAACACTTCTATTTTTAGGATCAGTATCAAATAAATGTGAATATTGGTGATTTCTTTTTTCTTTTTCTTTTTTATTTTTAGATGGAGTCTTGCTCTGTCACCCAGGCTGCAGTGCAGTGGCGTGATCTCGGTTCACTGCAACCTCCGCCTCCCGGGTTTAAGCAATTCTCCTGCCTCAGCCTCCCAAGTAGCTGGGACTACAGGTGCATACCACCATATCCAGCTAATTTTTGTATTTTTAGTAGAGAGAGGGTTTCACCATGTTGGCCAGGATGGTCTCAATCTCTTGACCTCGTAATCCGCCTGCCTCGGCCTCCCAAAGTGCTAGGATTACAGGCGTGAGCCCCCATGCCCAGCCAATATTGGTGAGTTCTAAAGAGATTTTTGTACCAAGATTTTCTATTAACATTTTCAAAGATGTATAAATGAACACAGGTGATAATTTTTAAGGATTCTATGAAAGATTTGCTACCCCTTCCAATGCTATTCCCGCCCCAAATCCAGAAACATAAACATGCTATAACAGGCAAAATGTCATTATTGAGATATAGTATCTACATTATAGATCCTCAACAACTCCCTAACAATACTGACACAGGCTCACATTAATAAACTGTGCTTGCAGACATGTCCATTCAGTGGTTTGCTGATGAACCTAGAAAAAAAAATGTTGGCATATTGGTAAAGTGCAAATATAGCCCTTTTAAAAAAAAAGTCTGACAGTATTTAAAGTAAAAGTATAATGTAAATTTTTTTCAAAATGTAAAATATTGAGTACTAATTATTTTTGAGAATAGTGCCTAATTATGCCTGTTAAATGTATAACTTTGCCATTTGAAATCTTGTTTAACATGTCCCTTATTAAGCTACTAAATGTATTTTGTGGTCCTTATATTTTCCAAGTAGGTCTTTTAAAAAATTGGCTGGGTGCAGTGGCTTATGCCTGTAATCCCAGCACTTTGTGAGGTTGAGGCAGTGGATCACCTGACGTCACGAGTTCAAGACCAGCCTGGCCAACATGGTGAAACCCCATCCCTACTAACAATACAAAATTAGCCAGGCGTGGTGGTGCATGCCTGTAATCCCAGCTACTTGGGAGGCTGAGGCATGAGAATCACTTGAATCCAGAAGGCGGAGGTTGCAGTGAGCCAAGATCATGCCACTGCACTCCAACCTGGGAGACAGAGCCAGACTCTGTCTCAATTAAAACAAAACGACAACAACAAAAAACACAAACATTAAGCCCATCAATACTGTTCTTTGCTTTCTGTGAATTTATGTTATCTCTTGATATATATCTAACATTATTCTGTTTATTTAGTCATTCACTCAGTTTTGAGTGTGCCTCACAATACAGAGGAGTTTGGATTGCCTGTATCCCTGTGCACATATTCCAGCCAAGGCTGCAGGAGAAACACTTAGAAGTGCATTTCTTTGTTTGGGGCAGTCATCTAAACTCATCTTCAGCACAGTTATAGTCCTCCTGCTATGCTCCTCTCCCTTCCTATCTCAGGGGAAGAAGCGTAAGAAGTAGGGATAGGAGCTTCTAAATGTTGCTCCAATCCCCCAAATTCAGATGTGAAGGAAAGAGGGCATGTGTACGGATGTGCCCCACAGTGACAGCCACTGGCCTGTGCAAGGAGTCCCTGAAGGTGTGAGGATGGAAAGAGCGTTTTCACGTCTATGATTTTAAGTTGCTGGCACCCATTCTCCTCTGCTCCTGCTCATCATTTACTCATTTATGACTCTGACATTCTAGCTTACTTGCCTGATAATTTAGCTGCAGTAACTCTTTCTTCCACCTACCAGCTTTTTAGCCATCAACCTCCCTAGCTTGATAAGGAGGGGAGAACTAAAAAGGCTACAAGATCAGTTTTAACTCTGTAATTCTACAGAATTCACTAGTTTTGTATTAAATTTTATAAATGACAAAGTGCTTCATTAACCTTACTATTATCATAATTTTTGTCAGATTCCATCAGTATCTTGTTCTATATTGCTGGACTAGTTTTGCTGCCTGTTATACATATTGTTCTTTTGTACTTAAAATGACCTCTGGGCCGGGCGTGGTGGCTCAAGCCTGTAATCCCAGCACTTTGGGAGGCTGAGACGGGCGGATCACGAGGTCAGGAGATCGGGACCATCCTGGCTAACACGGTGAAACCCCGTCTCTACTAAAAAATACAAAAAACTAGCCGGGCGAGGTGGCGGGCGCCTGTCCTCCCAGCTACTCGGGAGGCTGAGGCAGGAGAATGGCATAAACTCGGGAGGCGGAGCTTGCAGTGAGCTGAGATCCAGCCACTGCACTCCAGCCTGGGCGACAGAGTGAGACTCCGTCTCAAAAAAATAAAATAAAATAAAATAAAATAAAATAAAATAACCTCTATAATGGATTTAACTTGTACAAGGATAAAGGGGAAAATATTTCAGGGCCTTAGACAAAAATAAGATGTGCTGACTTATGGTCTTGTGGGAGGAACTGATTGATGCACTTGAAGCCAATTATAACCACTATGGCAGAGGCACAAAGTAGTGCCATGAGAATCCAAAGAAAACTCAGCTTCACAAAAGGTGTGCCATGTTAGCTGGCTTTTGACAGCTGCATTGGAAACAAGGTAGATTATAGGTAAGGGCATGGAAAGTTAGAGGCCTGCTCTGAGAGGGAAATATGGATGGAGCATAGAGTGGGGGAAATCAAAGTGTGACTGATTTTAAGAAACAGACCTGGCACAGTGCCTGGCTTATAAGAGATGTCCAGTTGATGTTGAAAGAAAAGATGGATTATGTCACTCTTCTGCTCAAAATCTTCCTACCACATTTGGAATAAAATCCTAGGACCGTACCCTGATTCATGAGCCCCTATAATCCCTGCCCTCTTCCCCTCTCACCTTATGTCTTACTATTCTTCACCCTGGTTAGTTCTGCTCTGGCTCACTGTCTAGTGGAATCCATTTCTGCCTCAGAATGTGCATCTGCAGTTCCATCTGCTAATCCCATTCTCCTTTCAGACATACACGCAGCTCCACCTCTCACCTCCCTCAGGTCCCTGGTCAAATATCTTCTCCTCAGAGATGTCTTTTTTTCTGTCTAACCTACCTCGAATAGTCACCTTCTGTTATATACTAAATGTTTATGTCCCCTCGCCCCTAAATTCATATGTTGAAATCCTACCCACCCCCCAATGTGATAGTAGTAGGACGTAGGGGCTTTGGTAGGTGGTTGGGTCATGAGGATAGAGCCCTCATGAATGGGATTCATGCTTTTATAAAAGAGAATCTGAAGGGCTCCTGCATCAGTGGTTGTCCAGGAAACAGGCTCTCACCAGACCCTGAATTTGCTAGTGCTTTGATCTTGGGCTTCCTGGCCAAGAACTGTGAGAAATAAATTTCTGTTGCTTATAAGCCACCCAGTAGCTATGGCGATTTGTTACAGCAGCCTGAACTGACTAACACATCCTCATACCCAGTTACTACCCCTTTCCTCTACTTTGATTTTTTTTTTTTTTTTGAAATGGAGTCTACCTCTGTCACCCAGGCTGGAGTACAGTGGCTGGATCTCAGCTCACTGCAACCTCTACCTCCTGGGTTCAAGTGATTCTCCTGCCTCAGTCTCTGGAGTAGCTCGGATGACAGGCATGCTCCACCAAGCCTGTCTAATTTTTTTTTGAGATGGAGTTTCACTCTTGTTGCCCAGGCTGGAGTGCAATGGCATGATCTTGACTCACTGCAACCTCTGCCTCCCGGGTTCAAACGATTCTCCTGCCTAAGCCTCCCAAAGTGCTGGGATCACAGGTGTGAGCCACCATGCCTGGCTTACTTTGATTTTTTAATAGCACTTTTCACTGCTCAATATTGCATCTTTTATTGATTTGTCAATATTCTATCTCATCCACTAGGCTATATGTTAAATCATCAATCATAGGGATTTCACTTAGCTTACCATTGTTATCTCCAGTGCCTTGTACATAGTTCTCAATAAATTATTTGGAAAAGGAAAGGAGAGAGCAAGGGGCTAGTTGGTGGGCTTTGAACACAATGTCAAATTATTCTGAAGGACACTGTCTTCCAGTCACACCTCTTTACTCATTTCCCAGCTTACAAATAAATGCTTCATGAATCCTTACCATCTTTTGCTTGATTCAATGGGACTATATTAAGGACTTAGCATGTAGATGGTATACTATTATGCATGAAGTAGAAACAAAAGAAATAAGTAGATATTCTTTAAGTCAACAAACAGTTGTTGAGTACATCTTACTGCCAGGTGCTAGTCTAGGTGCTGGGAATACAGCGATGAATAAGACAGATATATTGTCACGGAGCTTATAGTTCAACAGGGAGAGTTACAATGAAGCATGATGAGCATATTACATAGGAGAAAAGAATAGGTACTCTAGTAGATGAAAGTTTATTAGAGGAAAGGTTGTTCAAACTCAGACCTGAGAGATGAGCTGGCCAAACAGAAGAGAAAAGATGAAGAGTATCTCAGAACAAGGAAACAGAATGTGCAAAAGACAGTGTGAGGAAATCAGAGAAGTTGCATATGGCTGAAAGCTTAAGTTCTCAGTCTTCCAGATGCTTACAATCTAGGTGGGGAGATAAGACATGGATATGTGAAACAGTTACATAAGAGTCCAAGTAACATGGATAGAACTGAAGATCATTTTCTTAAGTGAAATAAGCCAGGTACAAAAAGACAAATATTGCATGTTCTCATTTATATGTGGCAGCTAAAAAATTGGATGAGATGGAGGTAGAAAGTGGAAAGAGAGATAACAGAGACTGGGAAGGATGAGAAGGGTTGGGGAGGAGGATGAAGGGATGTGTGTTAAAGGGTACAAACATAAGACAGAAGGAATAAATTTAATGTTTGATAGCAAAGTGACTATAATCAACAAAAATGTATTGAACTCAGCTAACAAACACCCCTAAATACCCTGACTTGATCACTATGTATTACATACAAGTAACAAAATTTCAGATGTACCCCATAAATTTGAACAAATAATATATAAATAAATATGGGCCTGGCACAGTGGCTCACACCTGTAATCCCAGCACTTCGGGAGGCTGAGGTAGAAGGATTGCTTAAGTCTAGGAGTCTAAGACCAGCCTCACAAAACTCTATCTCTACAAAAAAAAAAAAATACAAAAATTAGCTGGGTGTGATGGTGCACCTGTAGTCCCAGCTACTTAGGAGGGTGAGACAGGGGAATCACTTGAGCCCGGGAGGCAGAGGTTGCAGTGAGCCAAGATCGCACACCTCTGCACTCCAGCCTGGGTGACAGAGTGAAACCCCATCTCAAAAAAATAAAAATAAGTAAATATGAATGCAAGTATCTGTAAGAAAAAGATCACTGGTTATAGTACTGAGTGAAACAGATTGTAAGTCCTGTAGAAGAGAAAAGAGAGGACAGTGTGGGCTGAAGGTGCCTACATGTCCACAAGAAGCAGATAAGATGCAGCAGAACACGGAAAAGGTGTCTGGAATGTGGCTACATAAACAGAGGTAAGTGTTTGGGTGAAGGAAAAGGGACAAGATGGAGGAAGGTGAACAAGATGGAGCAGTCCCTGTTGTTTCTGGGTTCTTCTTCACAGATTTTCCCGTGCCCGGGGAAAAGAACCAAATCAACTGAGCATGCGCAGAATGACGTCAAGCCGAGGACACCGAAATTCAAGAAGCCACTCCTACACACATGCCCCAAACTCCTCCCCTTCCAGCTCCCAGGCATAAAAGTCCGCCGCCGGCTGGAGCCGGTGTGACTTCTTCGGCCCCCGCATTTGTGGACCGGAGAACATCACCCGAGAGCGCTGGTGTGACTTCCCTGGCCCCCCACACCTGAGGACCAGAGAACCTCGTCCGAGAGTGTGTGCATATTTGCAATAAAAGACTGCCACTTTCTTATGTACTTTGGCCTCATGTTTAATTACTTAGCTCTCCTAAATTGAATTAAATTAAATTAAAACAGTAAGAAGCCTTCTAATCAGGAGAATCGGTATTTTGGAGAATAGGATGGGCTAGGACTGCTTAGAGTGTTAACACGGGAATGGAGGGAATAATAAAGTTTGGTAGCAAGGTTACAAAAGGCAGCCCTTGAAAATAAGCCTGAAGAATTTAGACTTTCTCTTGAATATTATTAGGAGAGTGAAAGTAAAATGTCTGTGAATAACTGACTCCGTAACAAATACTTATTGAGTACTTATTATATGCCAGAGTGCCAGTAAAGAAGTGATAAAACACACCCCTGCCTTCATGGAGGTTATAAAGAAAACACATTAGATGATAAAGATATGTAGGATAAACTGGGCAGGAAGATATGCCCTTACCAAGAGAAAGGGATGCACATGGAATTCATTTGCAAAATAGGAAAAAAAGGAATTGGACATTGAATGAATAGGGAGAACAAAGGCAAGACAAGAGTTTTGGGTCTTTACTTTGCTTTACTTTCCTACCTGCCATTCTGTTTATCCTCACAATTGAGAAATTAGTCTGAAGTTAAGACTTTTAAATAATTGAGTGTTGACTGACACCTATTTGCTAGGTTATTAAAATTTTTGATTTTTTGCAAACAGCTTTATAACAGTCTAAATTACTTAAAACACAGATTCTCTCAGTCTCTCTGTTGTCTTACATGGGTGGTTTACCTAAACCAGTCAGGAACTGTAGGTAATAAGTACTTTGCAATAATGGTTGAAATAGAAACAGTGTATTGCACATAATAGTCATTCAGTAAGTGTCTGTAAATGAACAGTTTTCTAATTATGTACTTTAATAAGTTAGAGCAGAATCAGGGTTTTCTGGTAAGAATGTTTTTCTTACCTGAGTTCCAATATACTTCCCTGAGTGTGTAGAGATAAAAGAAGGGTGGGTGAGTAACATACTGCAGTCAGAAGGGGAATCTCCCATAATCTCCAGTTCGTCTTATCTATGCCAGAGGCCACCCTTTAGTAGAAAACAATGGAATGTGATAGTCATCCAGTATGTGTGTCCCAGGGGGAAAAAGTATTTGAGATCTTCTGCCTTAAAAATCATCCTCAAATGTCATCATTCTACAAATTAGTTGTTTTCCTTTTTCCATATCCCTTTCTGATTTGCTCTAATGCATACATATTAGTTGCATATGTCTAGTATATTCATTTTTATTTAATATTAAGCTGGAAATTTAAAATGAAACATTAAAGGTCATCTACGGCAGATTCTTCTACTACATAAGGTAATCCGGTAGGTTTATAACCCAGGCATTCAGCAATGAGTTGCAGCTAATTGCCTTTGTATATGGTAGAGTTTCCTTGCTTCTTTTTTTTTTTTTCTTTTTTTTGAGATGGAGTCTTACTCTGATTGTCCAGGCTGGAGTGCAGTGGCATGATCTCAGCTCACTGCAACCTCTGTGTCCTGGGTTCAAGCAACTGTCTGCCTCAGCCTCCAGAGGAGCTGGGGTTACAGGTACCCACCACCACATCCGGCTATTTTTTATTTTTGTATTTTTAGTAGAGATAGGGTTCCACCATCTTGGCCAGGCTGGTCTTGAACTCCTGATCTTGTAATCCACCTGCCTCAGCCTCCCAAAGTGCTGGGATTACAGGTGTGAGCCACTGTGCCCAGCCAGTTTCCTTGCTTCTTTAAACTTCACCCCTGCAAAACCATCCTCCCCCACCCAACAGATAACCCAAAGATGATGTTCACATACAAATACACCTTTTACTTTTCCTTACTTACACACTTTCTACCCTCTGGGCTGCCTTCACTGCAGCCCAGAGGGCAGAAAGTGCATAAGTTAATTTTCAATGCAGATTTCATTCATTGAGAAAAGTTTAATGAAAATAAAAAATCGCTGGCTGTGGTGGCTAACGCTTGTAATCTCAACACTTTGGGAAGCTGGGGTAGGCAGATTGCCTGAGTCCAGGAGTTCAAGACTGGTCTGGGCAACATGGTGAAACCCCATTTCTACCGAAAATACTAAAGTTAGCCAGGCATGGTTGTGCATGCCTGTAGTCTCAGCTAATTGGGAGGCTGAGGCAGGAGCATCGTTTGAGCCTGGGATGCGGAGATGCAGTGAGCTGAGATCACACCATTCCACTCCAGCTTAGGTGGCAGAGAGAGACCCTGTCTCCAAAACAAACAACCCACCCCAAAACCAATTACATTACAGAAAATTTGGAATATAAAGAAAAAACTATTACCTATAAAGCTAATTATTAATATAAAAGATTGATTTTTAGTCCATTTGTTTTAGCCCTTTTGTAAAGCTAGTTTTTAAATTATAAAAGTAATAAAGTAATACAGAGGTTTTGTTTTCAGTAATGGCACAATAGCTTATATTGGACTGTTTTCCACAGATGACGATTTCGGACCCTGGACAAAATTTTGTAAAAAACCAAAACACTGGAAAGTTACCAAATGTAGTCACAAACTGAAAAAGACTCCACCCTGGTACTGTGGTTTGAATATGTCCCCCAGCTTTCATGCATTGGAAACTTAATCCCCTAATTTATATGTTGATAGTATTTGAAGGTGAGGCCTTTGGGAGCTAATTAGGATTAAAGTCATCAGGATGGGGCCCCTGTGATGGAAGACGAGGAAGGAAGACCTGGGCTGGCACGCTCCTGCCCTCTCGCCATGTGATGCCCTCTGCCATGTTATGACACGGCATGAGGTCACAGCCAGATGTGGCTGCCTGATCTTGAATTTCCCAGCCTCTAAAATGATGAGTTAAATCAACCTCTTTTCTTTATAAATTACCTAGTCTCAGGTATTCTGTTATAGCAACAGAACAATGGACTAATACACCTGGAAAGGAGGGAACACCACTTAGTAAAATCCATGTTTAAACAGATTAATCCCCAAGGGCATTTTCCAATTAGTGCCGTGGAAGCTAGAACTCAAGCTGAAGTCTGATTGGCTTTAAGTATGAGAGGTCAGAGTTTGGGGCTGCCAGAACAGCTGGCAATTGAGGAGGAAAGTTCTGAAAATGAGAGCCATGAAGATGGGATTTCCAAACCTGTGTTTTAATTTTCCATCAAATCCTTGGATGATCTCTGAATTGCACATGCATGGTCTCAAAAAATGTCTATTGTAAAGTAATAGCTTTAAAATGCTCAGCAGAGGCCAGGCGCAGTGGTTCATGTTTATAATCCCAGCACTTTGGGAGGCTGAGGTGGGTGGATCACCTGAGGTCAGAAGTTCAAGATCAGCCTGGCCAACATGGTGAAACCCTGTCTCTACTAAAAATACAAAAAAATTAGCTGGGTGTGGTGGCACGTGCCTGTAATCCCACCTACTCGGGAGGCTGAGGCAAGAGAATCGCTTGAACCCAGGAGGCAGAGGTTGCATTGAGCTGAGATCACGCCATTGCACTCCAGCCTGGGTGACAAGAGCGACTCTGTCTCAAAAACAAACAAACAAAAATGCTGAGCAGAGATTTTAGTTGTTGCTCACCATAAGAGAGACAGATTTTGGAGTTTGAAGGCTACAAAGTCAAAAAGGGGCTTGGTAAACACCTCAAGCTTTCAATAGAAACTTGAGAGGGGCTACACCTTGGAGTAAAGACTCTTTCCTAGGACTAAGGATTTACTTAAAACGAAGGATAAAATTGAAATAGATACATCTTAAAATTATGAAAACCAAGCTTACACAAGTTCAAAGTCATTAGCCAAAAACTTGGCTGCCTGCTAGAATGAAAATCAGCATTCTTCAGAGGAAGATAATGTTTTATCCACAATGTCTAGTATAAAAAAATTAAACATGTAATGAAAGAGGAAAACGTGACTCAAGATCAAGAGAAAGAGTAGTCAACACAAATAAATCCTGACATGACCTACATTAGCAAAAATTTTAAAGCAGTTATAAATATTTTCAAAGACTTAAAGGAAAATGTAGTGAGTGAACAGGTGAAAGAATCTCAGGAGATACATTATACTATTAAAAAAAGAACTAAAATGAAATTCTAGAACTGAAAAGTATAATATCTGAAATTAAAAAAAAATCTCTGGATGGGCCTACCACCAGAGTGAAGGCGGTAAAAGAGTTAGTGAATGTGAAGAGAAATCAACAGAAAATGTCTAATCTGAAGGACAGAAAAGAACAGGATGAAGAAAAAATGAACAGAGCCTTAGTGAGCATTTGGACAATGTACATGCAGTTGAAATCTAAGGAGAGGAGAGAAATAATGTAATGGGGAAGAAGGAAAATTTGAAAAAAGTAATGACTGAAATTTTCTCAAATTTGGTGAAAATGTCAACTGAAAATCCAAAAATCTCAGTGAATGCCTAGCAGCAAAAAGACAAAGAAAACCGCACTATGTACTACCAAAAATAAAGAGATGGTCTTAAAACAATGAAAGGAAAAAATTACATAGAGGAAAAAAATTAATTATAACTGAATTCTCATCAAAAACAATGGAGACCAGAAGACAGTGGTATGACAAGTTTAAAAGGCCAAATACAAAAAGGAATACAAAAAGGGAATACAAAAAGATGTCGAAGGCAAATGACATGGTATGACAATTTGGATCTACAGGAGCAAAAGGTAAACAAAAAAGACCATCTATATTAGTTTCTTGTTGCTGCTGTAACAAATTACTACAAAATTAGTGGCTTAAAACAAGAGAAATTCATCTTATGACTCTGGAGGTCAGAATTCTGAAATGGGTCTTACTTGGTCTAAAATTAAGGGGTTAGCAGAGCAGTGTTACTTCTGGAGGCTTTAGGGAGAAATAAATGTCCTTGCTTTTTCCAACTTTTAGAGGCCACCTGCATGCCTTGCTCATAGTCCCATTTCTCTATCTTCAAAGCCACCAATGGCTTTGAAGTCAGGCCCTTTTCATGTTACCATTTCTATTGGTCCTCTACTGTATCCTTCTTTTCATTTTAAGGATCCTTATGATTACACTGAGACCTTCTGGATAATTCAGAATGTCCTCCCTATCCTAACATCAGTTGATTAGCAAGTGTAATTCTATCTGCTGTCTTAATTTCCCTTTACCATATGACCTAATATATTGAGAAATTCTAGAGATTAGGACATGGACTTCTCATTGCAGGGGGACGGCATTATTCTGCCTACTACACCGACTTTTTTCCTCTTAATTTCTTAAGTATAACTGTTATTGCACAAATCATAACATAGTATTTTGGCATTAGTAAATAAGTAGATATAAAATGTATGATAGCAATAGCACAAGGGGTGAAGGGTGGTAAATAGGATAAACTGCTATAAGTTTACATGAAGTAGTATCATATTAACTTGTAGTAGACTATATTAGGGATGCATATTATCATCCCTAGAGCAAAGTTTCTTAAATAGAGTTCTATGGAACCTAGGTTTCTGCAAGATGTTGCTAGTTTTGAATTAACTCTTGAATTACCTTCTCTAATCTTTTATTTCATGCCACACACTGACTTACATTAGTGAACAAGCTCTTTATGTGAAATAGCAGATAGGAAGGAAGTTTTCCTTCTAAAGAAGGAATTTTTATTTGTTAAGATTTACTTGCGCCCTGGCCACTCCACTGTTGTTATAAATGTTGAAAACATAAATGATGTAGTCTAGAAGTAAATTGCATTGTGAAAATTTTGGCCTTTTCTTGTGATTTACACACTTAGTTATCATACCCTTTTGTTAAGTATTTTATTAATGTTTTATAAAAATGCCTGATGATCTAGTATGGTAACTTTTGAAGAAGAGGTGTGAGAAGGATGAGAATTATTTTAGGCCAACGCTTATTTAAAATTCTAATATGTTAGTAATGAATAATTATAATCTTCAGAGTCATTTCATTACACTAGTGCAACAAAGGACACAAAGTCTGTCTTTACAATAATGCTCTTTATCAATAGGTTTTACATGGACTAGGAATCCAAGTTTTCCTATTCCATTGTGTATCATTGGCATTCACTGATTTCTAAATATAACAGTAGTTCCACCAAAAATGAAAAGACACTTACAAATTACTACCATTTCATGATGAGAGGTGCTGATTACTTTATATGGCAAGTTCAACCTCAAAACATAATGAAACTTTTTCTTTTTTAAAAAAGTCACATTCTGTGAAAAGTCTCAGGAAGCAAGTTATTTAATGAGAACTTATTGCTCAGAAAAGGAAAAGTCACACATCTGTTGAGAACAGAATAATGCATTATTCAAAATTGTAGTGAGTTAAATGCTAGAATAAGATGCAGCATAAGAAATTGATAAGTTCCATTCTCAAATAGAACAATAAGTTGACATATTGATAACATGTCTCATGATGGTAAAGAAATGTTCTATAACAAATCAAAAATTAATAGCTTCTCCATCTAGGTTTATGAGGCAACAGATTTCACTAATATACATCATACTGTACCATTTGTAAGATTTGTAATTAATGGTAAAATTTTAAATTTTTTTTCTGCTGCAAAGAGCTGCCTGCAATAAGCAAAGGCCAAGATACATTTAATGTTTTGTCCTCATAACTGCAAACAAATGGCCAGTCTTAAAGAAACTCTATTGGTATCTGTACTAATGATGCCCCATCAATGTTTGGCTGCAGCCTCTTGTTAAAACAAAAACAAAAACCAAAAAAACAAAAAAAAAAAGAAAAAAGGAAAGAAAGTCCTGTTTTTGATGTCGCAGTACTCTGTTTTCTTTTCTTTTCTTTTTTTTTTTTTGAGACGGAGTCTCGCTCTGTCGCCCAGACTGGAGTGCAGTGGCGCCATCCTGACTCACTGCAAGTTCCACTGCCTCCCAGGTTCAAGCCATTCTCCTGCCTCAGCCTCCCTAGAATCTGGGACTACAGGCGCCCGCCACCACACCCGGCTAATTTTTTTGTATTTTTAGTAGAGACGGGGTTTCACCGTGTTCGCCAGGGTGGTCTTGATCTCCTGACCTTGTGATCCGCCCACCTCGGCCTCCCAAAGTGCTGAGATTATAGGCTTGAGCCACCGCGCCTGGCCAGTACTCTGTTTTCTTTACAGATAGATGCTAGTGTCAAAAACTCTTAGAGATGAACGTGGTGGCTCATGCCTGTAATCCCAGCAGTTTGGGAGGCTGAGGCGGGCAGATCACGAGGTCAGGAGATCAGGACCATCCTGGACAATATGATGAAATCTCATCTCTACTAAAAATACAAAAATTAGCCAGCTGTGGTGGTGTGCTCCTGTAGTCCCAGCTACTTGGGAGGCTGAGGCAGAAGAATCGCTTGAACCTCGGAGGCGGAGGTTGCAGGGAGCAGAGATCACGCCACTGCACTCCGGCCTGGTGACAGAGCAAGACTCCATCTCATTAAAAAAAAAAAAAAAAAGAAATTTGAAAATTCATATGATGCTACCAAAAAATGGTTAACTGTGAAACAAAGATCAAGTCAGTCAAGAATATTTTTAAAAACTGCATGAAAATCTGGACAATCAGTAAGT
The DNA here is from genome assembly GCF_003255815.1 of Theropithecus gelada. Lineage (NCBI taxonomy): Eukaryota > Metazoa > Chordata > Mammalia > Primates > Cercopithecidae > Theropithecus > Theropithecus gelada. The sequence goes on from NC_037679.1 coordinate 38,883,414, forward strand.
AAATCACTTGCCACATACAGAGATCCAGGGGCTTAGTAGTGGAAGAGTTCTCAATAGAGTGCTTGAACTTAAAACCTTGCAGGAGGTTTTTCTTGTTTGTTTTTGAGACAGGGTCTTACTCTGTCGCCTAGTCTAGCATGCAGTGGCACAATCTTATCTCACTGCAACCTCTACTTCCCAAGCTCAAGTAATCCTCCAGCCTCAGCCTCCTGAACAGCTGGGACTACAGGCATGAGTCACCAAGCCCAATTTTTTTTTTTTTTTTTTTTTGGAGATGGGGTTTTGTCACGTTGCTCAGGTAGGTCTTGAACTCCTGAGCTCAAAGGGATCTGCCTGACTCAGCCTCCCAAAGTACTGGGATTACAGACATGAACCACTGCACCGGGCCGCAGGAGTACTTTCAAGAAAATAAAGTGCCAGAGTTTGCTCAGTGTTTTGAAATGCAGAATAGCTGCAGAAATGAATCTGCTTAGCAGACATCTTTTATCGCATGAAACAGTTGACCAAATCTCTATAAGACCTTGTAAAAAGGTTTTTATCTCAATTGACAAAATTCTTAGACTTTCAAGGGAATTGAATCTTTGTGAAAATCATGTTGCAGAAGGAAATTTTGAAATGTTTCCACTACTGCTTGATTATGCAAGTGAGGCGGGATATCACTAAGCAGGCTTTTTATTGAAACCACCTGGAAGAACTTCAGTATACAGCTAAACAGTATTCTCCCTCCCTTCTAATACAGGAGGAGGGTCCCTTTAAGATCTGCTCAGGTTGAGAACTTTGAGCTGCAGTCTGATTGTACACTCAAGATGAGAGCTACTGATATGCCTCTAGACAACTTCTGGCTTTCTATTTAAAAAAAAAGAGAGAGAGAGATAATATCCTGTCATTCATAGAAAAATAATGAATATCTGGCCAGGAGCAGTGGCTTGCGCCTGTAATCCCAGCACTTTGGGAGGCTGAGGTTGGTGGATCACCTGAGGTCAGGAGTTCAAGACCAGCCTGAGCAACATGGTGAAATCCTGTCTCTACTAAAAATACAAAAAAAAATTAGCCAGGCGTGGTGGCATGTGCCTGTAGTCCCAGCTACTCAGGAGGCTGAGACAGGAGAATCGCTTGAACCCAGGAGGCAGAGGTTGCAGTGAGCCGAGATTGCACCACTGCACTCTAGTCTGGGCGACAGAGTGAGACTCCATCTCAAAAAACAAAAAACCAAAAATAATTAATATCTTGCTGGAGTTTATATGTGTGAATAGGCTTATTTATTTCAGGTGAAAATGAAATCTGTGTACTTATCCTAACCTATACCCAGAATTGAGCACCCATTAAAGCCCATTATAACCAATATAGGCATAGTCTAAAAATGACATGCTTTCAATTCTTCCTGTCAATCTTCTGTCCTATTGTTATACAGTTACATTTAAATATGTTATACTCTCAATGTGTTTTTCCTATTTTTTATTTAGCCATTTATTTTAAGAGCTTTTAAGTATGAAAAAAGTCCTTTATATTTACATATATCTTAACCATTTCCACAAAGCTTCTCTTCTTTGTGTAGTTCCAAATTAGTTTGATATCCTATTCCTGCTGCCTAACTTCCTTTAACATTTTTTTGTAGCATAAATCTGCTGCTATTGAGTTTCCCATTTTTCTCTTAAAAAACATTTGTCATTCATTTTTCAAAAATACTTTCCTGACTGGGCACGGTGGCTCATGCCTGTAATCCCAGCACTTTGGGACGTCGAGGTGGGTGGATCACGTGAGGTCAGGAGTTCGAGACCAGCCTGGCCAACGTGGTGAAACCCCTTCTTTACTAAAAATACAAAAATTAGCCAGGTGTGGTCGTGGGTGCGTGTAATCCCAGCTACTCAGGAGGCTGAGGCAGGAGAATCACTTGAACCTGGGAGGTAGAGGTTGCAGTGAGCTGAGATCGTGCCACTGCACTCCAGCCTGGGTGACAGGGCAGGACTGTGTCTCAAAAAAAAAAAAAAAGAAAAAGAAAAAAGATACTTTGCTGTGTATATTATTCAGAGCCAACAGTTCTTTTTTCTTTAAAGATGCCATCCCACTGTTTTTTTGGTTTGCATAGTTTCTGAAGAGGAGTCTGCTATTATTCTTACCATCTTTTTCTGTATGTAATGTCTTTTTTTTTTTTTTTTTTCTCCACTGATTATCTACAAGATTTTATCTTTATCTTTGGTTTCCAGCAGTTTGAACATGGTGAATTGGTTTTTTGTTTTTAAATTCTTCTTGGTATTTTTCTGAGCTTTTTGAAACTGTGCTTCATCATTTTTGAAAAATTCTCAACAATTGTCTCTTTCTAGGATTAAAATTACACATATGATAGACCATATGATATTGTTCAACAGCTCTTGAATGCTATATGTTTTCTTTTGCTTTTGTTACTTATTTTTCTTTTTGATCATTTCATTGACCTATCTTTAACTTCACTGTTTCTTTCCTTGATTGTGTCAAATGTATGGATGTGTCTGTATAAGTCACTTTTTATATCTGTTACCATGATTTTAAATTCTACCATTTGACTATCTTTTACCTTCTATCTCTCTGTTGATTTTCCTTATCTGTCCATGCATGTTCCCCATCTTTTCAATTTAATCATAATTTAACAATTTAATCATAATTATTTAAAATTTCCTATCTGATAGTTCTAACATCAATGTCATCTCTGAATCTGGTTCTATTGATTGCTTTGTCTCTTGAAAATGGGTTTAAACTATTTTTTTTTTTGGCTTTTTTGTATCCTGTACTTTTAAATTTCTTGCTGTACAGAGTAGAAATTGAGATAAATAGTAGTAAATACTATTTATTACTGGAAATGACATTTCTCCTGTTGACTTATAGAGGGTTGAGTCAGTATAGTCAGGAATTGAGCTGGGTTTATCGTTTGCTGTTGCTATGTTTATGTTCCATGTACCACCAGTTTTAAATTGCACTAGATTTACCTTGTGCTTAGGGTGGAATTTGGTTCCCAGAGACTTTTTCCTCAATGCCCTGCTTCTTCCTTCACTTTATACCTTCTCTATAAATGTGTGCCTCAGAGTTCTCCATGTTTTTGCCTCTTCCCCAAAAGTAGACTTCAGTTGCTTGTTACTTGGTGCTTGTTATTTGGCACTTGCTAGCAGGTGGGATGGGGAGAGAGAGGGCAGGAGAACTTTCTGTGGTCCTGCTCCAGTCTCAGACTTAGCCAGACCCTGTATCTCTGGATCTAGGAGTGGAGTTTTCTCAGTGATTGTATCCCTCACCCAGAGGCAGGAAACCTCTCATGGACTGGATCCATAATAGTTTCTTTCCCCTCCTCCAAAGTTGGAGGGTTTTCTTCTTTGTATTTCTCCCAGATACAATGGTATGTCACCTGTGCTCTGGGGGAGATAAGTTTACTGCCCTTACTCTAACAACCTAAGTATTTTGTTTCTTAGGGTAAAAGGGTCTGGGTGGAGATTTGTGTGTTTACCACAGAACTGGCCATTCTCCTCTCCAGGCCTATACTACAAAAGGAGGCTTCCTATGAAATCCCACCCTGAGTCCAGTCTTTCTCATCTGTATCCAGTGAAGTTGATGAAAACAAATCAGCAAAAGGATGCAAACCATCTTTGGGTCTAGGGCTCTCAAGGGTTCCATGATTTCATGCTAGAACAAACTCAGCCTTTAGCAATTTGTTCAATATTTTAGCTTCTTACCTGCTTGTGTGGTGGGCTTGCCTTCCTCTGATGCTCTACCACAGGTAAGTCAGTGCTTTCATCTTCTCTGCTCTTGAAGGTGCCTATTTTTCCTTAGAATGTCAGGCTATTTTGGTGCCTCACCTCAGTTCTTGAGGGGGTGGGGGTGGTTCAAGACAAATTATGATTTTGTACATTATTTTTTCTTGTTGTTAGCAAAATTAAAAATTCTTTCCAGCTTTCTAGATCTTAGGCAGAAGCTATAAGCATTCCTAAGGAATTGAAATGTCATATTTATCATATTCTAAATTCTCATATGTATTTGGATTCATTTCTCAACTTTTTATTCTATTTCATTAATCTGTCAATCTATGCATGTACCAGTTACATGAATTGTAGTTTATTGTACATAATGATGAGGGACATTTCATCCATCCTCGTTATTGTTATTTTTCTAAAATTTCTTAGATATTCTTGCTAAGTTAATTTTTAAATATAAAGTGTAACATAATTTTCAGTTTAGAGAACTGAACTTAAAATAGCCTATGTTTAAGACAGCACTCTGCCGGGCGCGGTGGCTCAAGCCTGTAATCCCAGCACTTTGGGAGGCCGAGACGGGCGGATCACGAGGTCAGGAGATCAAGACCATCCTGGCTAACACGGTGAAACCCCGTCTCTACTAAAAATACAAAAAACTAGCCGGGCGAGGTGGCGGGCGCCTGTAGTCCAGCTACTCGGGAGGCTGAGGCAGGAGAATGGCCTAAACCCAGGAGGCGGAGCTTGCAGTGAGCTGAGATCCGGCCACTGCACTCCAGCCTGGGCGACAGAGCGAGACTCCGCCTCGGAAAAAAAAAAAAAAAAAAAAAAGAGTCTCCCCATGAGTCTGCTCTCAATTTGAATGTAAACACTTCAGGGACGTTGTATTGTGAAATGATTGTATGGATACAAAACCTCTTTTGTGTCAAGTGTGGTGAGTTCAGAACTTTTTCCTANGGGGGGGCGCTGGGGGGGGGGGGCCCCCCCCCCCCCCCCCCCCCGGGGCGACAGAGCGAGACCCCCCCCCGGAAAAAAAAAAAAAAAAAAAAAAAAAAAAGACAGCACTCTACAGCTGTAGCTCTAAAAGAGACCCTATTTCTAATTCTTTTAACAACTTAATAGTGTTTTTCTCTTATTAAATCAAACTTATTCACTATAGCAAAATAAAAAATAATAGATAGTTAAATAAAAAGAGTAAAAGTACCTGCAATTCCAACATCCAACTATACCACTGTTAGCTTTGGACTATATCCTTGTTACAGAACTTTTACTACATAAGCAGACACATGTTACACCTATTACATATAAATGGTTTCACACAGCATTATAATCTGCTTTTAAACTTAAAATTTAAAAATTTTAATTATTAAAATTGAATTTTAATATATTATCAAAATAATATTAAATATTATTCTTATTAACAATATTTTACAAATAGATATCCTTCTAGAACAGTGATTTTGAAATGTGCTGCTGGGAACTCTAAGGATTTAGAACTCTAGATTTCTAGATTTCTAGAACTCTAGAAAACTTTTCATGGGCTATTCTGCATGGGGTTGGAGAATAGAGCTTGCCAGGCTGACCCTAGCTCTGGCCCACTATTCTCTCTTCTAGTAGAACATTTACTTGTGTCTTTCAGTTCTTAGGATTCTGCATAAGTTTTAATTTAAAAAGGGCTCCAAAAAGAAAAATAGGTTTAAAAATCACCATTTTGCACTATCAATTAATTTACTATGAACTACTTCAGGCATACAAAAAATAGAGTACAATATAAAACTTGAACATATATTACTAACCTGAAGAAATGGACATAATATAATTGAAGCTTTCTGGATACCTCTTTTTCATTCTTCAGAAGCAATCAATCACTATCCTTTGTTTTATAATTCTCCTACAAGTTCTTTTATATTTTTGCTACATATGTTTCTATAAGTAAAATATGATATTATTTTGGGTCAGGAGTGGTGACTCACGCCTGTAATCCCAGCACTTTGGGAGGCCCAGGTGGGCGGATCACCTGAGATCAGGAGTTCGAGACCAGCCTGGCCAACATGGTGAAACCCCATCTCTACTAAAAACATACAAAAAAATAGCCAGGCATGGTGGCATGCACATGTGATCCCAGCTACTTGGGAGACTGAGGCAGGAGAATCGCTTGAACCCAGGAGGCAGAGGTTGCAGTGAGCCAAGGTCCTGCCACTGCATTCCAGCCTGGGCAACAGAGCGAGATGTCATCTCAGAAAACAACAACAACAAAAAAAAACCAGACTCCTTTCCAAAGAAGTGGGGGCAGTTTATATGCATATTAAGAATATATGAAAGTTCCAGTTGCTTCACAACCTCACGGTTATGTCCTTTGTGAAAATTCCATTTTTAAAAATTATACTTTAAGTTCTAGGGTACATGTGCACAACGTGCAGGTTTGTTACATATGTATACATGTGCCATGTTGGTGTGCTGCACCCATTAACTTGTCATTTACATTAGGTATATCTCCTAATGCTATCCCTCCCCTCTCTCCCCTCCCCACGACAGGCCCCAGTGTGTGATGCTCCCCACCCTGTGTCCAGGTGTTCTCATTGTTCATTTCCCACCTATGAGTGAGAACATGCAGTGTTTGGTTTTCTGTCCTTGCGATAGTTTGCTCAGAATGATGGTTTCCAGCTTCATCCAGGTCCCTACAAAGGACATGAACTCATCCTTTTTTTATGGCTGCATAGTATTCCATGGTGTATATGTGCCACATTTTCTTCATCTAGTCTATCATTGATGGACTTTTGGGTTGGTTCCAAGTCTTTGCTATTGTGAATAGTGCCGCAATAAACATACGTGCGCATGTGTCTTTATAGGAGCATGATTTATAATCCTTTGGGTATATCCCCAGTAATGGGATGGCTGGGTCAAATGGTATTTCTAGTTCTAGATCCTTGAGGAATCGCCACACTGTCTTCCACGATGGTTGAACTAGTTTACAGTCCCATCAGTAGTGTAAAAGTGTTCCTGTTTCTCCACATCCTCTCCAGCACTTGTTTCCTGACTTTTTAATGATTGCCATTCTAACTGGTGTGAGATGGTATCTCATTGTGGTTTTGATTTGCATTTCTCTGATGACCAGTGATGATGGGCATTTTTTCATGTGTCTGTTGGCTGCATAAATGTCTTCTTTTGAGAAGTGTCTGATCATATCCTTCACCCAGTTTTTGATGGGGCTGTTTGATTTTTTCTTGTAAATTTAAGTTCTTTGTAGATTCTGGATATTAGCCCTTTGTTAGATGGGTAAATTGTAAAAATTTTCTCCCATTCTGCAGGTTGCCTGTTCACTCTGATGGTAGTTTCTTTGCTGTGCAGAAGCTCTTTAGTTTAATTTGTCAAATTTGGCTTTTGTTGCCATTGCTTTTGGTGTTTTAGTCATGAAGTCCTTGCCCATGCCTATGTCCTGAATGGTATTGCCTGGGTTTTCTTCTAGGGTTTTTATGGTTTTAGGTCTAACATTTAAGTCTTTAATCCATCTTGAATTATTTTTGTATAAGGTGTAAGGAAGGGATCCAATTTCAGCTTTCTACATATGGCTAGCCAGTTTTCCCAGCAGCATTTATTAAATAGGGAATCCTTTCCCCATTTCTTGTTTTTGTCAGGTTTGTCAAAGATTAGATGGTTGTAGATGTGTGGTATTATTTCTAAGGGCTCTGTTCTGTTTTTTGTTGTTGTTGAGATGGAGTTTCACTCTTGTCACCGAGGCTGGAGTGCAGTGGCATGATCTCGGCTCACTGTAACCTCTGCCTCCGGGGTTCAAGCAATTCTCCTGTCTTAGCCTCCCAAGTAGCTGGAATTACAGGCATGCACCACCATGCCCAGCTAGTTTTTGTATTTTTAGTAGAGACCGTGTTTCATCATGTTGGCCAAGCTGGTCATGAACTCATGACCTCAGGTGATCCTCCCATCTTGGCCTCCCAAAGTGCTGGGATTACAGGCATGAGGCACCATGCTCAGCCAATATTAAGCATATTTATAGTTCATATTTTAGGACTAATGTTGGAACTAATCAGTACTATGTATTTCAAATATCTTCTCCCATTATGTGACTTGTTTCATTTTTGCGTATGTTTTTTATGCAGAAAATTTTTAAAGTTGAATGTAATAAACTATGTCAGTATTTTCCTTTATGGCCATCTTTGTGTTTTACTTAATTTTTTTTCACCTTACCCTTAGATCAAAAAGATAGCCTCCCACATTCTATTAAAAATGTTAAGGTTTTGCTTTTATTTGGGCTTGCAATTTGCCTGAAATTTATGTGTGTGTGTGGTGAGATAGAGATCCAATTTGTCATTTTATTTAGATAACCAACTGTTCCAACCATTCTTTCTCTAATCATTTATGATGTTACATCTGCTACTTATTAAGTTCTCATAAGTCTGAGTCTATTTTGGAGTTCTGTGTTCTGTATGTATTGTTTATTTTTCTATTATTAAGTTCAACATTGTTTAAAATAGTATGATTTTATAATGTCTTGATAGTTTTTAGGGTAAAACTCCACTTTATCCTTAGTCTACAAAATTGTCTTGGCTATTTTTGGCACTTAGCTCACTCATATAAACTCAAATTCTTCATTTCTAAGCAAGAATGTTGTTCCTAAATCATGTAATTTTCCATTTTTGTTAGTATATAGAAATGCAATTGATTTTTGAAATTGACCTTGTATCCTGAGACCTTGACAAATCATTCTTAGTTCTAGTAGTTGTTTTGTAGATTCCTCAGGATTTTTTGTGCAAACGATATGTCATCTGAAAATACAGTTATACTTTTTCCTTTCAGATATTTATTTTTTGTTTTTTCTTAATACACTAGCTAGGACTGCCAATACCATGCTGAATGGAATGAGTAAGGGACTAAGAGGGGACCATCCATTACTTGTTCCTGATCTTAGGAAGAAAGCATTTAATATTTCACCATTATGTTGGGTGTAGGTTTTTAATGGATGACCATTATCAGATTGAGAAAGTTTTTTTATATTTCTTGTTTGCTGAGAGTTTTACATTATGAATGGGTATTATCATATCTTGTTAAATGCTTTTTCTGGGTCTATTGAAATGCTTATATTTTATTTCCTTTACTATGTTAATATGAATTATATTGATTATCAAATGTTAAACCAGCCTCTCAATTCTAGTATAAACCACATTTAATTATGATGACTTATTCTTTTTATATATTGGTTAATAGTGTTGAAGACTTTTGCATTCATGTTATCGAGGGATATTGGTTTGTGATTTTCTTGTAATGTCTCCATTAGGTCTTGGTATCAGGCTAATGCTGACCTTACAAAATGAACTGGGAAGTTCTGCCTCCTCCTTCATTTTTTGAAGAGTTTGCATGTAAAATGTTTTATTTCTTCCTTAATTTTGGGTAGAATTCAATATAGAAACCATCTGGATCTTTAGTTTTCTGTGAATCACAGCTATTTTAAAGTTTGTTTCTGATAAAACAGTTGTACTGTCAACTTGGACAAGCTGCAACTAGATTTCAAAGAATCTCATTCCCTGTTTAGTTCTGGATTAGTTGGTCAAAATCAAAATACGCATGAGATTTGGAAGGTAGAGTGAAGTAGTAGCTAATATACTCTGATGGCCTTTGTGGTGAGAAGTAGTGAGATACAACTGCAGAGGTGCTGGTGGGTTCCAGTCTGTCCTTGTTCTTACCTGCTCCATGTCCAACTTTTATTTCTAACTGCAGAACCTGTTGACCAATTATGACCCAAGACTCACTACCAAATGAAGTGACAATATCTTTAAACAACTTATCCAGCTTTCTTTTGAAGGCCCACTTCAGCAACTGGATATACCTGGCTTCTCAATTTCCCTGACAACCTCCAATTTGGCCAACTATACCTGCGCTTCAGAAGGGCTGGTTCATGATTTCTCTCTTACCCACCAACTCACCCTTTCAGTTCCTTACTTCTTCAGTTTCTTCCACAATTGTGTCAAATCTTGTTGCTATAAATTCCTTATTTCATAATACTCACACTGGTTCTGCTTCCCTGATTAAGCTTTAATAGAGATAACTTAAAAATTATAAATTTCTATGGGTCTGTTTTAATTATCCTTTTTCCTTTCTGTTTTTACAGTCAGTTGGTTTTATCTCCTGGAATGCCTTGTAATTTTTTGATTGAATGCTGGACACTGTGTATCAAATTATAATAATTTTAGGCTCTGGATGATGTTATCTTCTTCCAAAATGATGGACTTTAACATCTGGCAGTGAGTTAGGGTAAGAACAGATCATCTTAATCTTGTTCAGGATTGAGCAATTTCAGACTTTGTGATGGCTTACTTATTTTGGGTTTATGCTTTTCTTTTAGGGAATAGCCCTTCAAGGACCCCCACTTAAAAAAAAAAAAAAAGCTGGTATTTCATGCAGTTCCTCCCCTTTGGCAGGCCATAAACTGTTTTGAATCCCCTACCCTGTGTGAGTGATAATATAGCTGCTCAGTTTTTCAGTCTCTTGGCCACTAGTTATAAATTGTCTTTGGGGAAAAGTGGTGCTGAATATGTGGTTCACTTTTTTTGTGCTCCTCTTTTTTTAGGATCCTGGTCCCGCAAGGCCTTGCTGCAAAACATTGGAAAAAATTATCTATATTAAACTCAATTATTTCCCTCTCATTCTCATCTAAACAGGATTTCACCACCACCACTGTAGTTAAACTGCTCATATTGCTATATCCAGTTGACAGTTCTTATACCAGTCCTTATCTGGTAACAGCAGTCATTGCTTCCTAGAAACATTTTCTTCACTCTCTAGAGCATCAGTCTCCTTATTTTATTCCTATTTCATTGGCCAACCTTCATTATTTTTTGTTGGGTTCCTATCTTCCTGATCTCTTAACACTGGACAACCTAGGCCCCAATCCCGGGACCTCTACTTTTTTTTTTTTTTTGAGATGGGGTCTCACTTCGTCGCCAGGCTGGAGTGCAGCGGCATGATCTTGGCTCACTGCAACCTCCGCCTCCCAGGTTCAAGCGATTCTCCTGCCTCAGCCTCCTGAGTAGCTGGGACTACAAGTGCACACCACCATGCCCAGCTAATTTTTGTATTTTTAGTAGAGATAGGGTTTCACCATGTTGGCCAGGATGGTCTCGATCTCTTGACCCCATGATCCACCCACCTTGGCCTCCCAAAGTGCTGGAATTACAGGAGTGAACCACCATGGCCAGCCCTTTACTCTCACTCAGTCTCATAAATTTCCCTGTCATGCATATGCTCAGGCTCCCAGATTTCTATCTCTGGCTTCTCACTTCTGAACTCAACATCTTGACTTGGATGGTTAACAAATATGCACACTGATAAGCATCTCAAACTTAACATGTCCAAAACATAATTTCATACTTTCTACCAGAAACTTGTTCTACTGTCTTCTAAGTTAATTGCAATTCCATCCTTCTAGTTACTAGGGCTATAATCCTGAACTCCTCTCCTACTTCAAATTCAATTGTGTGGGCTCTGCCTTCAAAATAGATTTAGAATCCTACCACTTCTCAGCACCTTCACTGTTATCTCCCTGGGCCAAGACACTATTATCTCCCATATGGATTACAGTAATAGTCTCCTAAGTAGTCTAAGGGAGATTCCTTAAAAACCTAAGTCAGATTATATTATTCTCTTAAATCCTTCAAATGGCTTCCAGTCTCAGATTAAAAACTTCAAGTACTTATTACAATGGTTTATAAGACCATATATAATCTTGCCTCCAAATATTCCTCTGGCCTAATCTCTCATACACTTGTCCTTGTTTACTTGGCTTCAGCCACATTGGCTTTCTTGCTATTTTTTAAAAATGCTTCTGCCCCATGCCTTTGGGTGTGCTGTTCCAAATAGACATACTTGGAATGCTTTTTCCCAGAAATCTTGATGGATCACACTATCATTTCCTTCAGTCACATCAGTGATGCTTTCCTTAACCTATTTAAAACCAAAATCCTCCTCCCTAATATGCTCTTCCCCAACATTCCTTAGGCTTTTTCTTATCCCTACTTTTTCTCCAAGGACTTGTAATTCTCCCTGTAATTATTTTGTTTTTCTGCCTACATCCAATAGCACATAAGCTTTATTATGGTGGAGTTTTGTCAATTTTGTTCACTGCTTTATCCCTCGCACCTAGAATAGCAACTGACACACAGTAGCACTCAATATTTGAATAACTCATCAATTTTCAATGGATTCTGATTAAATTTACAAGTCAATTCTAAACAAGTGGTGACATTTCAAGGTTTAAACTTCAGTGATCAGGTTCCTCTTAGGTGACATTCCTGTCACTGATTTTTTGCATGCTTTTTGTCCTTCTTCTGGTTATAGCCCCTTCTTTTTTGGGGGGATTGTACATCCTTTATATCTTCCAGCAATGCTGCTAACCATAAAACTTTACTTCACCCCTGCCCAGAGTGGTAAATAGAGACCAAGGACTGATCAATTAAGTACTCCATCTCCATGGAAAAACAGATTAATTCAAGGGATGAAAAAGGCTCATTTCCTGGGATTTCATATATTAGGTGCTGGGGTAAGAAATTACTTCTTTCCTCTGTGGTTGTTACTCATTCATAGTCATAAGTTTTCTCCATTTCAGTAGGACAGATGAGGTCAATGCACAGAAAAGGAGAGAGGTGACACCCAATGGATTCTGTCTTGTCTAAGGACAGCTAGACTTCTGAACTTCCCAGTAACTTGAGCCAATATATTTTATCTATCTTCCCACCCCTAACCTTCTAGGCAATTTGAGTTTCTTCACTTGTAACTTGACAAGCACTGAATAATATACTGCTCATTTTAATAGTATAACCTTATCTCCCCCTAAACAAAAATCTCTTGCTTGGTTCCTTCTGTGGGGATTCCCTAAAAAAGATTTTTGAAGTGAATCTCCTCAACTTAAAATGAATTCATCTGATGAGGAACTTCTCCAATCCAGTTTCTGAGATTAAGGTCTTCCCTAGCATTTTTCAGATGGTGGGAGTGGTATCAGCAGTACATTCCAATATAGCCAGAGATTTCTCACCCCACTGATAATTCTTTTCACTTCTCACTAAAAGCCTTGAGAATTCTTTTTTTTTTTTTTTCAACCCATAGTTCTACTTCAGCCCAGGTGATCTAGGTTTGAAACCTATAGGCCAGTAGTTCTCAAACTTTAGCTTGCCTTGGCGAGGCTGCTGAAAAAGACTGTTGGGGCCAGGTATAGAGGCTTATGCCTGTAATCCCAGCACTTTGGGAGGCTGAGGCAAGAGGACTGCTTGAGCCCAGGAATTCGAGACCAGTCTAGGTAACATAGGGATACCCTGTCTCTATAAAAAATAAAAAATTAGCTTCCAGTCTCAGATTAAAAACTTCAAGTACTTACAATGGTTTATAGCTAGGACTATGCCTCCCAGCTACTCGGGAGGTTGAGACCTGGGTGGAGGAGGGTGGAGGATCCCTTGAGCCCAGGAGGCCAAGGTTGCAGTGAGCCATGTTCACATCACTGCACACTACTTCGGCCTGGTAGAGGAAGACTCCGTCTCAAAAACAAACAAACAAAAAACCAAAAAACAGTTGTGCTTCATCCTCAGTTTCTGATTCTGTAGGTTTGGGATGTTGTCTGACAATTTGTATTTCTAACAAATTCCCAGATGATGCTAATACTATTGGTCCCAAGATGCCATTTTGAGAATTACTGATAGATTAATATATTAATAATAGAAAGTGGTTAAGTATATTTTCCTTTAATCCAAGTACTCAAGTAACTGGCAGTCCTGGCATATCTAGCTGCATAAGTCATGCAGCAAATGGATGCATATTTTAGAAGTAGTAGAGTCCCTACCTACATCATGCTGTACCATGGTAATGATGCACTTTATAGAATCCAGAAAGCTTGGGCCTCAAAGATAAGCAGCAGTTGTGTTGGCTTTCCTAAGAATTTAAGCTTGCAAGAGATCTAGATTGTAGGACATTTGCCTCCCTACTTGGAATTTTTGGCTTTCTCTCCCTCTCTCTAGCAAGGGAAGAGAGAAGAGATGTAGGAGATTGGCTACTCTTTTCCTGATCAAATGTAAGGGACTGTCATCTAGCTGCTTGTCTCATATGAAAAAATCTTTTTCCAATTTGATTTCCTGATAAACTAGATTAGGTTTGTCTGGAGGTGTATTTTTCCTCTGCCAGGGAATATGTAGTATGATTGAACAAATGATCTTTTATTTTTTAAGTATTACTCGTGTTACCCAAGGTTTGATATCTATATGATCTCTTTTTTAACTACTAACACAGAATACCTACATTTTAAGTTCTCACAAGTGATTTTACTAATGAACTCTATTTCCATTCAGAAAAAAGACAATTGATAGTGTAAGTTTCTAAATACAGTTTCTGGACCAACAATATCAACATCATCAGAGAACTTGATGGAAATGCAAATTCATGGGACCCACTCCAGACACTCAATACTGACTTAGAAACAGGAGCAACCAAAATTGTGTCCGAACAAGCTTGCCAGGTGATTCAAGTTGAAAACCACTGTTGTAGAGGAATAATTAAGCTAAACACTCCTAGGACAAGAAAGAGGGTGAATATTACACACTGGGATGATATTACTATGATCCCTGTTGGAACGATAGCACAATATTTATGGAAGCGCACCTCAGTATTCTAGCTGAGACAATGAAAAGACAAATGAGGACAATGTACGTTAAGTGTACAGACCAATAGTAAAATCCATGAGAAAAATTATGTTCTGAGAACTGCTCTAAAAATGTTTATTTTGCCCAATGAACTGATATGATTTTTTAATATAACAATGACATTTATAATGATCAATTTTCCTGTTCCTAGCTTGGTTGCTTGGATACTTTGAAAATGTTTTATATTTAAATGAATATTTCCTCTAGGTGATTTAACTTAGTTTTCTAGTATAATTATCCTCCTTATTCACAACTTATATAATTATTTTATTAAAAAATATTTATAGTTATACAGTATTTGTGGGTTTTATTAAGAAGTTACAAATTCTTCTTGGGAAAAGGATATATAGATAAGGTTTTTGAGGGAGCAAGTCTAGCATATGGTCAATAAATATCTAAATGAGGTCCTGAATTTAGCTCTCCTGTTGCCTCTCTGACCTTCTTTCCTATTACTCTACTTCTTGCTCACTCCAATATAACCAAATTAACCTTACTGTTTCTCCAACATATGAGAACATCTGCACCTCAAGGTCTTTGCTTTTGTTCCTCTGCATGGAAATGCTGGTCTCCCAGACATCGGCATAATTTTTGCCCAACCTTTCTTGCAATTTTGGCTCAGATATTACATTCTCAGTGAGGCTTTCTCTAATTAATTCTCCCTTCGCTCCTGAATTCTTATCCTGGCCTAGTTTTGGCGCTATCTAGGCTCACTGCAACCTCTGCCTCCCAGGCTCAAGCGATTCTCCTGCCTCAGCCTCTCGAGTAGCTGGGACTACAGGCACGTACCATCACGCCCAGCTAATTTGTGTATTTTTAGTAGAGACGGGGCTTCACCATGTTGGCCAGGCTAGTCTCGATCTCTTGATCTTGTGATCTGCTTGCCTCGGCCTCCCAAAGTGTTGGGATTACAGGCGTGAGCCACCGCGCCCAGCCCTAGTTTTTCCCTAGTTGTCTACTATCTTGTAAAGTAACATGTAATGGATTATTTTCAATCTTTCCGCTATTTGAATGTAGTCTCCACAAGGCAGAGATTTTATTTTTGCCTGTTTTTCTTTTGGATGTATGACCATCACCTATAGCAGTGCTTGGCATTTAAGTGCTAACAGGAGCTTGTGAATGAGGAGACAAAGTATGCAAGAATCTGAATGTTTATATTTAATAGCTTTAAAAAGCTTTCTTAAAAATCTAGATGCTAGTCTAGATTTTTTCTTCCACAACACGTACCACAACTATTCAGATTTACGCTTTCCTTCAAAACATTTAATAAACACCTACTACAGGCCAGGCACTGTGCTAAGTGCCGAGAACAAAGATGAATGATATTCTGATGTTTCCAGGAGCTCATAGTAAAATAAAGGAAACGACTTTTTAAAAAAACCACAAATACAAGGTAAGCGTAGGTGTTTGTTCACAGAAAATACTAAAATTTAGGTCCTTTCCCCTCTGGTTTTTCTGCTACTAGTCTCAGTAAAGCAAATACTAGACACTAGAGGGACAGTAAAGCCGAAAGAAAGAATGAAATAGGCAGGGCTAAAGCTTCAGACAAAAGAAATCACAGATTATAACATTCTTATGCAGAAGAGCATTATGTAACAAGGTTAGTCTCTGACCTGAAGGCTGACAAATGGCCCACATGACCTCAGGATATTTTGAGAAGCATTATGTAAACTTTAAGCATCCACAATTAGTGATAATCCTGACATTCCAACAAATAAAATTATAATTATGCTCTTAACAATTATTAGCTATTATCAAGTATTAATTAAAACATTTTCTAGCCCACACCACCTTTCTATGGCAAATACATTTTGTATATGACACCTATAAACACCCTGCCACTTTTCCCTATCATTCCTTCTTTGGTAAGAGCAACTAGGGTTCATAAACAAAGCAGACTCACATGAGTAGCAGGTCAGTGTTCCTGGAGTCCTTTAGGACAGATGTGGCGGCATAGTTAGAGGTTTACTTTGTTCTTTCCAATGATACAAGGAAGTCTTCTGAAATCCACTTCTCAAACCTTTCTCCCTTACTGGACTGAGTAAAAAATTAGGTGTTTATGGTAACCAAATAAATTATTTCAAAATTTTGCTTTAAGGTATTTTAAAAAGAAACAGTAACATTATGTTTTAAAACAAGATGCTTTGGATATATGTAATTGACTTTTATCAAATGAAGCTGAGATTTATTATCTAGATGTGATTGAATCCAAAGGCCCATGTCAAAGGTTTACAGATCAGTGTCCCCGTAGGGTCTGCAAAGGTATTTGATGGATTTCACCAAACTTAAATTCAAATTTTGCTAAAATGCTTTAATTTTTAGAAATTGTAAAAATAATGTTTAGATATAGGCAAAATTTGGACAATACTGAGTACTAAAGCACTAACTTGTACTGCGAGGTTATCTTTGTGTGGCGCTTCTCCTACTCTGTGCCTGTATTTTTCACTGTTGAGGAAAGTAATAGCACACTCACTCACGTAAACTGGTATACTACTAGAGCATGTGTACAGTATATATTATATTATAAAAGTTTAGGTCAGCTCCATTTGCTCAGCAATGCTGTGGTCACAACCTAAGAATTGTGCAGTAACAAGTGAAGGAGTCAAGCTGCTGTCATAAAACTGTCTTATAGAGGCCCATTTTGGCTACTTTTTCTGGGGGTGGGGAAGTTCTTATCTACGAGTTTATATACATACAATTGTTATGTTTTACATATTTGGTATTCCACACATTTTTCACTGGGAGAAAAGTCTGTTAAAACTGTAGCACTAATAATGTTGCTTATCTTACTAGGGAATAAAAAAGGGAATTAAGCTCTGAGCATTAATTTTTTAAAAATCTATTTTTGAAGAATGCAAAGGAAATTTTTCATGCAGGTATGTTAAATCTTTTATAAACTTATAATGGACTACTGGCTATCATTAGAATTTGCACCAGAGAATCAACTAACTGCTTGAGCATGACTGCATTCCTCTATCTAAAACAAAAACAAATTATAGGGCAAAGTGGTATTAAGAAAGAAGCCCTACGAAAGGAAAATTTAGCAGGTGTGGGGGTGAGGATGTGAGATTAGAGAATGAGGAGGAAAAAAAAAAATCAAGAAGCCAGGCGAGGTGGCTGACGCCTGTAATCCCAGCACTTTGGGAGGCCAAGGCAGGTGGATCACAAGGTCAGGAGATTGAAACTATTCTGGCTTAACACGGTGAAAACCGTCTTTACTAAAAGCACAAAAAATTAGCCGGGCGTGGTGGCGGGTGCCTGTAGTCCCAGCTACTCAGGAGGATGAGGCAGGAGAATGGTGTGAACCCAGAAGGCAGAGCTTGCAGTGAGCTGAGATCGCACCACTGCACTCCAGCCTGGGGACAGAGCCAGACTCCGTCTCAAAAAACAAAAAAACAAAAAAACCAAAAAAAACAGCCAAGAAATGCCATCTTCAAAGATACTCAAATATTTTAAGCCTAAGTATATAGACTCAAGAAACTTATGCAGTTACATGCAAATAAACTATGCAACTAACTGGTATATGAAAAAAAAGTCCTGGATTCAGAGTTGGGAAAAATCACCACCACAGTTTTGGTTAAGAGTTTTGTGTTGTACCAGGCTTTGGATGCTGAACCAATAAAGAATCCGTAAACCTCAGCTTTCTCACCTGTAAATGGAGCACTTTAAGGATCAAATGAGATACGCTATTGAAACAGACCTGTAAGAAAAACTGAGAGTGAGAAAGAGGGGAGAAAGCAAATCTCTTCTTTTCCACTATCACTCTTTCAGACCTACAACCACCAAGTACGTGTTCTATTAGTTATATATTGTTAAGGACAGAATCTACTAATACCCTTCATTTCTTCAAACTTTTCCCCTTTTCCTTCAGCTTTTTAAAAATAAAAATGCAGTTGGTTTATGAGACCCAGACACTTACTGGAATTTATGGAGGGGCGTGTTGGGATAGCTTGGCTCAAAAGATCTTACTTCTAATAACCTTTAGACAACTTTTAATAATAAAACTTTGAAGTTACAGTAATAAGGTAGAATCCATTATTTATGTTACCTTATTATAGAAATAAATCTCACACCTCTGACTCCTGTATTTTTATTTTAAATTTAGTACTTCTGTAATCTGGTTATTTTATAGGCAAGGAAGAGTAATATAATACTCTCCACATCACTTACCTAAGAGAAAGAGCACTCATCTGTACGGCCATTAATGCCAGAGAACCTTTCCAAAATCAAAGCCAGGAAATGGATTTAGTTATAGAGAGATGAATAAAATACGAAAATAATATTTCACTCTAAACCCAATGCTTTTTGGAGAGTTCTCA
Organism: Theropithecus gelada; assembly: GCF_003255815.1. Taxonomy (NCBI): domain Eukaryota; kingdom Metazoa; phylum Chordata; class Mammalia; order Primates; family Cercopithecidae; genus Theropithecus; species Theropithecus gelada. Next base: position 38,902,131 of record NC_037679.1, read on the forward strand.
TATGTACATTATTCCTGCTGCACATCATATTCAGATACAGAGACCATGCACATACAGTGTAAACATGGAACATCAAAGACTGCATCAGCCAGCTTTCATCTTTGCAAACAAAGGTTATCATTAGCAAGACAGAGCTAATGAATAGTTAATAATTTTTAGTGGAGTTTGCTGTGTATTCTGCTTATAATGTCAAAGTGAAAGATAATCTACAAAGCTATTTATTATGTCCTATGGGAAATATGTTGGGATTGGAAGTCATGACTGTCTCAGTTTAACCAAGGAAGACTAAGTAGTAATATACTTTTAAGCAAAAGAATAAAGTTAGCCTAATGGATTAGAAAATATCTACCTTACTCTTTTATACGAATACTCTTGTAGGACACATAACAGTAAAACCTACCATTCTAAGCATGAATAGGTAAAGTACTGGAAATAGAAACAATAGAATTCAATCCTTGTTGTATTAATTTAGTCAATATTAATTTAGGCTTACTACCAGTCCTCTATCCAAGTTCCAAAATCAGAAGTGCCTCTTTTTTTTTTCTTTTCTTGGAGACGGAGTCTCACTCAGTTGCCCAGGCTAAAGTGCAGTGGCGTGATCTCGGCTCACTGCAACCTCAGTGAATTGCCTGGTTCAAGCAATTCTCCTCTCAGCCTCCTGAGCAGTTGGGATTACAGGCGCGTGCCATCATACCTGGCTAATTTTTTATTTTTAGTAGAAACGGGGTTTCGTCCTGTTGGCCAGGGTGGTCTCAAACTCCTGTCCTCAGGTAATCCTCCCACCTGGGCCTCCCATCCACACCTGGCTAAAAGTGCCTCTTAGTTATAGAAGGGTTAGCAGGTTGAACCTTGGACAAATCTAAACAATGATCTAATATGAAAGTAAATTGTATGTTTCAATGGAATATTACCTTTATATGTATCACTAAGCCTATGTTTGCAGATAAGAAAAAGCACAGGTTTATTCTTAAAAAAAAAAACAGAATGTTTATGGAAGCGAAATCTGCTACAAAGCAACTACCCTGAAACTCACTGTTATTATTTTTACCCACTTATTATCATAAAAAAACTAGTTCTCAGATTCTGCATACAGACAGCTTTATGTAAAATATATAAACATTTGTCCAAATTGGTACACAGATTGCATAAATATGGCAATTAAGATTGCATTTACAGATGTGCATGTACAACGCTGTGCAAATTATCACAATATTACAATTTCAGAAATTATTCAAATTGGTATCCAAGTAAAGCAACCAGTGAAAAAATACCCATGCAGAATTTAAATATCTCAGAACAAAATTTAAAATGTCTTCATTAAAAGTTCACACATTTAAAATAGTTTTATTCATTTTATTTGTATATGTCAAAATACATTTTTATTTCCAAAATAGTGGGTTTTGCAACTAGTTTCATGCAGAAACAAGGTCTGCTCAATACTACCAATAAAATCAATATAGCACAGTAGCTGTTCAGTTTTAGATACAAAGAATAAATAACCTAAATACAAAACACTAAAATATTAGAAACATGTATTTAATCATTCTTCACAGGCATCCAAACTTCACAAATATAAACCATAGCATGCCTAACTGTTGTGCAACCAGAACATGTTGCGGTCACTCAAACTGATCAGTTATCTGTATATTTTACCTCCACATAAGACCATGGAAATTCTCAATATTCAGACCCACCATTCATACAGTTCAAATATAACCAAAAATAAAACTCCCACAACTATCCTTGTACCTTTAAAATCAAGAATCCTGAGCTTGGTAGTAAGAGCATAACCTTATATCTTCATAAAACCAATCAAGAGAGAGAGGACTTAAAATCCTGCTTACCAAAACACCCTTCCCCAACCCCAAAGTAATCTAAAATAGGCAGTAGAACACAATGACCTTTTAAAATGAAGGGGTACAAATTCACATTTAATATAGTATACAATACAATCAATAATACAATCAGCTACTATAAGCTTTACAATGTACAATTTATTCAAATGGCTGAACTGTTCAGTGGTTAAGGAGACAGTTATGTGCCAGAAAGATGTAGTATTTTTTGCATGGTTTAATGAAAATATAAAAGCTATTTGTCCAAATAAAAGCCATCTTCACTATGTACTTGGTTTTGCGCTTTTTTTTTCCTTAAAAAAAAGGCCACTGAAATGTATAAAATGGTCTGAACATGATGGTGGTATCAAAGTCGATGCCTCTTCACATGGCAATAACAGTGCATTTAACATTAACTCACGGGTTAATTCTGCAAATGATTTCATAGCAGTACTTTGGCTAGCACAACAGTTTTAGACAGCACTCAGATAAATATAGGTATGTGAAATGTAAAGCAATTATCTTATGCAAGTTTAATTATGGTTGAGTACTATCAAATGAAAACTGAAAATAAAAGCATTTTACAGTAGGAAACTTTTGTAAAGATAGGGCTCCACATAATGTGTAACTTTTAAAGTCTTTATATCACATTGTTAGCAAATTTCGTTTTTTAACACTATCATGGAGTAGCCTACTCTGCATTAGCAGACATTTGAAATAAGAAATAGTCAAGCATGCCATGTGGTAGTCTAAAAATCAAAACAATACACTTATTTGTATATACAGCATCACTCAGTACCTGCTAAAATGAATGTGAAGATTACAGAATCTAACATCTTATACTACAATAAAAACAAAAAAGTGACCAATGAAGCAGAAAATAGGAATTAAAAGATCTCATCTCAAATGACTTTAAAGCATTCATGTAAGAAATAAATGCATATTGCACAAACAGTGAAAGCATATGTTCCACCAAGCAATTCAGTTCCAGGTGGGAGACAACACAGCATTAGCCTAATACACGACAATAATCACAGAAGAGCAAGTGTTCTTATCTGTAAATGAAAAAGCTGTGAAAACATAGAAGACTCTGCCACATGAAGAGTTTAGAAGGAAAAAATACAAACCCAAACTTAGATGAAAAGCCAAAAAAATTTAAATATCGAAAAACTGGAAACTGTGGCACATCAAAAAATGTTGAGTAACTGTCTTCTGTGAGAGCTGAAGGTTTTTGTTGACACAAAAGTATTTATGTACAACTAAGGCTTACTGGTTAAATATCTGAGGCATATCTGGCCTTGAACACTTTCCTTATATGCTGGAGCTGTAAACAAGTTTTCTCAGTCATTAAAAAAAATTCTTCTCAGCAGCTGCATTAACATGAAACAATGGTCTTGATTAAAAAAAAAAAAACAAAAAACAAAAAAACAACCAACAACAACAAAAACACCCCAGAAAATTAAACAAAATGAAATAAAAATTCTAGATAAGAGGGCATTTGGCAGGATATCTGAAAATGACAGTCTCCAAGGATTCTTCCCAGGCTTCCAGTGACTGCCAATTATGGTCCACTGGGTTACTAATATGTGCAATTCCATTACTTGCTGCTTTTTTTTTTCTTTTTTTATTTGGAAAGTTTGCTTATAACTCTGATCAAGGCCCCATTTTCATCCTTTAGCCTCTGGTTGTCTGCTTTTAGGTCTGGTAACATCTGTAAAGAGAAAAATTGAAGATTTACCTTCAATAAATAGATAAAACATTATTTTTAATAAATGTTATATTTTCACCACAAAACACATGATCAAGCTTTGTCAGTTATATATATTTCTAGTATCTAAAACATGTATCAGGAAGAAGGAAAAAAAAAAAAACACACCTGGATTTGTAAAGCTAATTAGTTTCATAAATGCTGGAATGAAAGGTTTATTCTCTCCAAATTTTCCATTGCAATTTACTAAATCGCTCGATTTTATGACTCACAAGCACACCACATTCGAGCAGCCAAGACAATGAAGCCCGTTTTTGTTAGGATAGGCTCTTAAAAGAGGTTCCTGTCAGCACCCAAACCAAAGACTTTTGCTTTATGTATGTCAGACCTAAAATCATAATACTTAACATTGTTCCACAAGAAAGCCAAACTACCTAGGAAAATATTGAAGAAGTTAGACTTGTTCTAAATTATTAAAATTCCTTAAAGGATTCACCTATTGTACCTCAGTTTAAGACGCCTAATACAATGTCCGATCCCAAACAGATGCTTATTAAATGGTAACAAGTAATTACTATTATTAGAATAGTATATCATGTGTAAGCTAAAGTAGTAAGTCTGTATCTATGATCCAACCATTACAACAATAACCAATTTTGAAGCAAATAGCCTCATATCTTCAAACAATGCATCTCAATTTTCTGCTGTTTTACAGACAAACTGATGAAGGGGATGAAAATATTACAAGTTAACTGAATAGTCTACTAAGGACAATTAAAATTGTATGTTCTTTGCCAGTTTCACTAAGAAATGAAATAGCTCATATTTTTGGTCCTTAAACCATACTTTCCAAAATAGTTCTCTTTCCTTAGTTTTCAAAATGTATTAGATTATCTAACTAGATAAAAGTAGAACTTCTATTTGCAAAACTACCTTAAGCAAAATCTTTAGGAAGATTTAATTTTATGTGGAACTAACGCATTCTTATCTGTGTTCAGAATCTTTAGATATAAAATATAGTAATCTTGAGTTTATTCATTTGAATATTTATAATAGAAAACTGAATGACTATAAACTAATGTGGTTCTGACATCAAATGACATTATTTTGAAAAACAGATAATGCATGCTTAATCTTCAGCTTCAAAATATATTATATGTAAAATGTTATATACTGTTTATGTTTTCTCTCTAGTAAAGAACTGTAAATAACATATTTTAAGTCCTAAAATATCTGTACAGCTAAAAAATGTGCAAAAGCTTTACAAAAGTACAAATAAGTCTTCAACTTAAATTCCAAAATCATCCCTAATTTTAGTGTAGTTCATCAACTGCAATATATAATTAGTGACAATTTGTAACATTCTAAGCAGCCATGCATAATTAGTTATATGATATGCTCCAGACACAATGGCATTAATTTGTAAAAGTGAGCTCTTACAAAACACGCCTACTAATATAAAAACACCTGCCTGGCTCTACCAAGAAGAAATGATGAAACTAAAAATTATAGGTTCACAGACTGCAGTTGCCTATAGAACCCTGAGCGCTTGGCTACCACTCTTGTCAAGGCCCTATTCTCAGTCAGCAGTCGCTCATTTAACTCTCTCAGAGATTGAATTTGCTTTATTTGGTGCAGGTTCTGCAGGAATCAGAACATAAAGAAATAGGAATAAAAAATAAGAAAATGGAAAAGCGTATAGTAAGAATATAATCACAGGTAATAATTTTTAAAAAATAATACGTCTTAAAAGAAAAAGAGATTCAGAAAGGTAAACAATGTATTCCTAAAATTCTATTTCAAACTAAATAATACATAAGCAAACAAAATACAAAAGATTTGTCTCCAATCTTCAAAGCCATTGAATAATAATGGTCTAATAATAAACTAAACAATTTAATACTGAAACATCTAAATCCTGAACTACTAATTCTGTGGGTATAATATACTATGCATTGGTTCATTAATTCACAATGTGATAAAGATATTTTATGAAAGACAATATGGTAAGAGGTAATCAATTAACTATGCTACTTTTCTTGTGAAGACATTCAAAACATAATTATTTCTACAGATAATATGGAGTCTGACAAAATACAGCTCTGACTGTTCACTCCCCTAATGTCCTTTACTTTCAAAGGAGAACATTTTATAGTATCCCCCTCCACTACTTACTCACCAAGAAACATAAAAGTATACAGAAACATGAATAAATAATACATCCTATATCCTATTATTATTATTAAGTTTTTCTATACGTGAACAGCAAAAGTGTGACACAAATTGATTATCAAAATAATTTGGGTTTTATTTTTTATTTTATTTTTCTCCTTTTTTCACAGGTGTTAAGATTTGGGTTTTAGACTCTCTTCTCGCTCACTAGAACCTGGATTCAGGAAGAAAGAGAAGCACCAGATATAGACAGTTCACAAATTGGGTAATCAGCTTTGAGAACAATTAATGTAAACCCTATCTTTAATAGTATTTTAAACATTAATACATAAACAGCACTATCTCTCATAAATAACATAGTTTACTTACTTTGAGCTCTTCTTCCATTTCAGATATTCTTCTTTCTAGAGCTCTTCGTTCCTAGATCAATTTAAGGTACCAACGTTAGTTATATAATTATTATATTCTTAAGTCTTCTTCTATACTGTGAAATAGTGATACTTCAGAATTAAAGGTCCAATCAGGAGCAGTGTAGAAAAGATGTGATGCCAGTGATATGTAAAGAGCTTTCCAAAATTTGAGAAAAATAAATATGAAGATCTTTTTCCTTAGTGCAAGCTCTTAATTCAAAGCTTTGACTTTCTGGGAGGATGCTATATAACATGTTTAAACTACTTTTTTAGTTCATGTAAAACTTAGAGTGAATCAATACTCAAGACTGAAGACCGTACAGAAAAGAAAAACAAAACTCACACAAAGATGCAATCATATTACAGTGATAGAAGCAGAAAAGCAAGAAGCAAACATGCCTAAAATATGTGTATTTTGCAATTTCAGAGGAATGTAAGAAAAGCTCGTTTCCACCACCCACAATGTGTACTAGCTATTATTTATCCAACTGACTTTATAGCTTTATATTTAGGTTGACATTATGTGTAGCATTAATGCGGTGAATCTAATAGAGAAGCAACTGCAGCATTTATTTTAAACTTCTTTCAAAGAGTGACAGGCAAAGCTAACACACAACACATTACTGCAGTGTACTGTTTTATTCTCCCTTAAATGATAAGCATTCTGGGGTGTTATGCAAAAAGCAAGCAGCAGTAATTGATGAGCTGTAAAACTGGTTAGGTCATACCGCCCAGAAGATACTGACTCTTGCCGGTCACCTTTCAGATACAAACCATTTAAATTTAGTTTAATCACACTGAAACTATTTCCAAGACATTCTTTCCCAGATTAATAACAAATGCTGATATTTAGTCAAGCAGTACATTTACTGTAAATGTTAATGTTTTTAGGGTATGGGATTTTAAAAGTAGATAGAATCCTACTCATCATCTTTTAAGTACCATGCTATTCTAACATCAGCATGCCTAAACATTATATAGACAAAAACATTATTTTCAATACATAGATCTTTCTTCTAGTAAATAATACAGTCATGACAAATTCATAGAAATCATCACACTTCTCAAAATACTAGCACATAAAGTGTCATATTTGATCTTTACCACTTTGCAAAGTATCAGAAATAGAATATTTCTTCTGAGAGGATTAATCTCCCGATGAGCCTCAATTTTATTAGGTGTCTTCAAGATTTTAACTTAGTGGTAAAGTAAGACAAGAAAACTACACCCGACTGCCTGATTCTATTAGCTCAATGAAATTGACAACTGTAAATGGTACGAAATTTCTTATATTTGACAAATGTATTAACATTAAAAAATATAATTGGCCAGGCACAATGGCTCAAGCCTGTAATCCCAGCACTTTGGGAGGCCTAGGTGGAAGGATAGCATAAAGCCACGAGTTCAAGACCAGCCTGGGCAAAAAAGTGAGACCTTGTCTCCAAAAAGAAATTAAAAAAATAGCTGGGTGTGGAGGCAGGCACCTGTAGTGCCAGCTATTCTGGAAGCTGATGTGGGAGGATTGCTTGAACCCAGGAATTGGAGGATGCAGTGAGCCATGACTGTGCCACTGTACTCCAGCCTGGGTGACAGAGCTGAACCCAGGAATTGGAGGATGCAGTGAGTCGTGATTGTACCACTGTACTCCAGCCTGGGTGACAGAACAATATCCTATCTCTTTAAAAAACAAACAAACAAAACCACAAGGAAAAAAAAAATATGGTTGAGAGAAAATGCACGTAAACTGTTCAATTTTGTGCCTGCTCGATATAGGGAATGCTGAATAAATGTTAGCAGTTTACTATTAATACCATGATTATAGAGAGTGGATTAGCTACTTTGTAATTTATCTGCATTTGACAAGCAGAAAAAGGAGGTCAGGTGAGCCTGTCAGAATATGAATGTGTCTGCATCATGTATATGTTAGAAAAAAAAAAAAAAGTATCAAAATATCAGCTATCTCTGCATGACAGATTATGGATAATTTAATATTTTCTTCTTTTGCTAAAGTTTCTGCAATAAACATATTACTTTCATAAGAAAAATTAAATATTTGAAATTGTGATTGTATTTGAAAAATAAGTATTACTTTAAGTACAGTTTGTTACTATGCCTTTCATCTCAACCGTTAGTATAACAAAGAGCTGATTTTATTATTTCTGCTTATCCTGGAGATAAAATTCAGTAACAGTTAAATATTCTAACAGGAAATAATAATCAATATTAAATTTATTAAAACACTATTTTAGCAATTATTAGTTATGTCCATTTTGAAAACATGGCTCAGAACACTAATTTTTAAAATTTGCAGAAATCATAATAAAATGGTAGCTACTGCAAGGTACAACTAGCAAATGACACAGACATTAAAAGACTATTTTTATATTCTTTATTTTTTTTAACCATTTCTCTTTTTTTTGGGTGAAAAAGGCAAATTGGTTATTTTTAAAACAGAATGGAAGAAAAATGTTTTTATATCAATAGCTCCTGAGAATTTACTCTTTGATCATAGCTACCAGCCTGCCATTTCTTCTGTGGTCGAAACCCTACCAAGTCTAGCTACTGCTCAGCTACACTACAATCAATCTTTGGGCACTTTAACTTTTGGATCATTTATACATTCTCAACTGATCAGGCTAAACTTGTAAAGTTATTCCTATGACTACTCCTAGACCTCTGAGCAACAATAACTGAAGAGAAATACAAGTGAATGTATTACAGTCAATAAAAAATTGCAGAAAGACATCAAGTGGCATAAGGATTTTCTTGTAATCAATTTTTTTGTTTAAAATATCCTAAGTTAAATATTTCAACTCGAAATTTAAAAAAATTATTAAATTTACCTTAAAAAGAATTTGAAAATTTGATGTTCCAGATTTAAAAACTTCATTTCAAGAATAGAAGTATTTTAGGTTTATAAATAATTAAAATAAATGTATTTATGATTAAAACATTTTAGGTACATACCATAAGAGATAAACAGCATTTCAAGAATATCAAATTCACTATCAAAATGTGTACAGCACATTTCAGAATCAAGGCAAGATAGTTTTTTTTAATTCATTAAAATAATTATGTGGTAAATTAAATTTTATTTAACAAGGTCATTTCATACCTAGAGAGACCCTATAGAATTCTATAAAGAAGCTAAGTTGCTGTAAAATACATTAACTCAATAAATATTAATTTAAACTAATTAAAACTGTCATCCATAATAACAAAACAAAAACAAAAAACCTACCATTGTTTACCTAAAACAAGAAAAAAAATAATTATTTAATAAGCGGGACACTTACCCTTTTTTCCATTTCCAACAGTGACCTATCAGCAAATCTTTCTTGTCTCTGCAACGAAGTAAGAAATTATGAAAGAGGTAAGTGCAAAAAAGATTGAGGGGCGACCACAGTAATTCTCTTTTAATGGGTATTAAATCACAATATTCAAGTGGAGTAAAACACAGGTTCATGAGTAAAGCAAAGAGAAAACAGGATTTATATTAAAATAATAAAGAGTGAAACGAATGTTTAGAAATAGAATGGTAACCAGACCTCTCATTTTATGTTCTCTATCACTTTTCCCCAGGAACTTTCATAGTTTAGTTGGGCGTGAGGGTGAGTGAGTGAGTACTGTGGAAGAAAAACAAAAACAAAAAAACTGTAGCTTTCCTTCTGAAGCCGAAATTCTTTCTTTTCCTACACCATCAGGAGTGGCTAATCATAATGGTCAGATTCCAAGACCTTGATTGAAATATATTCATTACCAGGTTGAGTGACTCTGTATCCATGCAGCCAGACCAGTAAACTGGCCTTTTTATCTTCTCCCACAGCTATCTTGGTCTTGGCTCACATTCTAGAGGTTTCTTTTCCAATCATCCATGCTCCACAATTGGTTCATATCCACTTTCACTCACAAGAAATTCTAGCTGTACAGCTTTCTTCTGCCGGTGAGCTCAGGCCTTTCATTTTTTCTACTTCCTGTACTATGTGACCAGCTCAAAGTTGGTAAAATCCTGATATTTAAGCTTGGCTTTAAGGGATGGAAAAGCACCTTGGGTTTCAGCCACATGTTGTATCCTGTACTAGAGATTAGAGAGCTCTGGACATTGACCACAGGCCCAGTTTAACAACAACAACAACAACAACAACAACAAAAAGTGGCATCTTAGATCTTATTTACATTGATATCTATACAAACATCTCCCTTGGAATTCCTGGTCAATTTGCTGAAAATGAATTCCTCAAAAGCCAACCTGCTGAATAACCTACTTTACTAATTTACCAAAAATGATTTTTGACCACTTTAACAAGAATGCTTTGAGTGCTGACCATAAAATATGCTTTAAAAACATATTGATTAAACACAATTTCACTGTTCAATGTGGTAATTTAAAAAATATTTCTTTACATAATTTTCTTTTACGCCAACCCTTTCAGTATTCATGTTTTAGTATCTCTAGGACTTGTAACCAAGTCACTTTTTGATTCCTCTTTCACAATTTTAATGGTTATGGTGTGTAACATTTAAAGAACTAGTCATGGCCAGGTTTTCTTACTTTTTCTCTTATTTTAAATGGCTTCAAGCTTTTGTGCTTACTCTTTCTGGAAACATGAAAGTCAATATTCCAATTGCTTCTTGTAAGAAATTCAGTTCAGAATTTCAAATATGAGGCTGGGTATAGTGGCTCACACCTGTAATTCTAACACTTTGTGAAGCTGAGGTGGGCGGATCACTTGAGCCCAGGAGTTCAAGACCAGCCAGGGCAACACAGTGAAACCCTGTTTCCACTAAATAAATAAATAAATAAATAAATAAATAAAAATTGAAAAATTAAACAGATGTGGTGGCATTGCCTGTAGTCCCAAATACCTGGGAGGATAAGGTGGGATGATTGCTTGAGCCAGGGATATTGAGGCTGCAGAGAGCCCTGATTGTGCCACTGCACTCCAGCTTGAGTGACAAAGCGAGACGCTGTATCCATTAAAAAATAATAATAATTTAAATATGAATGAGACTGTTCAGTTAATTCTCATTTATTTTTGGTTCTGAATTTAAACATTTAATTGCTAGAAATATAAAACAAAGGCTGAAAACGCCACTTGAGGATTTAAAAATAAATCATAGAAACTCTTTACAAAACCGAAAAATTTTTAAATAATATTCAAAAGCACCTGAAAAAAATCAAATAGCCAAAATAATAACATCACACGTAAATTAACAAAACATGGAAAAATAGCATTTCATTGGAGATTTTTTCATATGGGAACATTTTAGCAATTATATGTGGTTTGCAAATTTCATTGATTAGAAAACATCAACATCAGTTTAGATAGTATTTTTACTTAGTTAACTTTCTTGTTAAACATTCCAGTTAAAGCTGTTAAAATCACAATGAGTAAATCTGGTGAACTGGTCATTTGGCAAAGTGGTATTCAGCAGACTGGTTCTGGTAGGCTGGCATATTTTTTCCCTTCCTTGGAGATGATACGGGAAGGAGAGTACCTGAGCTAGGGCAAGAGTCAAGGATTCCAGAGTCTCTTGGCTAAATACTATCAAATAGACCTAAACTTCAAGATTAATTTCATGCAACTATAAAAACTGCCACTGCTATTTGTGGCAAATATCTGATGCAAATATTTGTATATTTGTGAAAAGTTACGAAGTCAATCAATGCCAAAAAACAAACAAACAAACAAAAAAAAGGTGGAAAAGTTCACAGTAAATTCAGGATAAATGCCTGAAAGTTGAACCCCAAAAGTTTACTTTAATGCTTATCAGTTTTACTTTTATGAATTATACTGCTCATTATTAACTCAGTATACTGGACATGATACTCAGAGTACCTGCCAAGGCAGAAGCTGTCATACTTTTTAATCCTGCTTCTCTTGCCAGGTAGCAGAAATTGGTACCCGATCCACAGGCAACTTTCTGTCCATTGACCTATGAAATGGTCACTAACAAAACAGGCTACTCCATACTGGGTAGTAAGTGGCTAATTCTATCAATTCCCCTCTCTTGCAGGGTTTGACTGAGAGAGATACAGAATAATTACATGACAATGAAGTAGGCAGCAAAGCAGAACACAGAGAAGGCATTAAGTAGTGGAGACACAGATGAGCTGAGTCACCATGACAGAACACTATAGTAGGAAGCAGTGCATTTATTTAATAAATTTATTTATTTATTTATTTGAGATGGAATCTCACTCTGTCACCCAGGCTGGAGTGCAGTGGCACGATCCTGGCTCACTGCAACCTCCACCTCCCGGGCTCAAGCAATTCTCCTGCTTCAGCTCCCAAGTAGCTGGGACTACAGGCGCCCACCACCACACTCAGCTACTTTTTTTGTACTTTTAGTAAAGATGAGGTTTCACTATGCTGGCCAGACTGGTCTCGAACTCCTGACCTCAGGCAATCCACCTGCCTTGGACTCCCAAAGTGCTGGAATTACAGGCATGAGTCACCGCGCCAGGCTGCAGCGGACATCTTTACTTAGAACTAACATTGTAATGAAATCCCTAGAGCTGAAGCTATGCTCAGAGAGCTCATTATATTTTTATGTATACAGGCTCACTAAGATACTAATGCAACCTGAAGGATGATGACAAGTTCACTGATTAAAAAACACCAACATCAGTTTAGATATTTTTACTTAGTTAACTTTTCTGCTAAACATTACAGCTTACCATGAAGCCTAAATATAAGTCAGTAGTTTTAATGTGTATGACACTGTAAGTTTTTATGACATCTCACTATGAAATGTATTCTTGTTCTGTTTTACTTTTCTGTTTATCTTTACAAAAACCTCCATTAACATGAAGGAATCTGAGGAGTCTTCACAACCTTGTGAGGTTAGCCTGACCCCTGGAAGTTTAGCACAGTATCTACTGTCCTCAGACAATTGCTTTACAACACAACAATGGTTAAAAGAAGGATCTGGTAACAAGTTTAAGTTTAACAAATAGAATGAACTTTGTTGGTTTTTGTTTTGGTGTTGTTTTATTATAATTAATTTTTAAAAATTAAGAAAAAGATGAGTGTAAAGACTGATCAAAAAGAGTATGTAGTCCCATTCACAGATCTGGACATGCTGTTTTTAGATCCATGCTTTCAGCGGGATTCTAAGAGTTGTGCTGCAGAAGTACGTTTATGCTAGAAAGTCCCAGGTTAAAATTGAACACGTTTGTTTTCTTAAAAATTACAGGATGCCTTAGAGCCTTTAGCAAATAAATAGACCCTGTAAAGTCTCTAACATGTAAAATATGTAATATTTCCCTAGTTTCTTTGATCACAAAGTTTTTTTTTGTTTTCTGAAAGGAGGGAAACGAGGAGAAGATGTACCTATTCCTATTTCCCAGAACTAATGTTCCATGGAAATGGAAAAGTGGCTTGGGAAACAATTGCCAGATCATATGTACAAGGTTGTGAGTTTTGCTTGGCTATCCCAATTTTATTGTTCAAATTTATCTTCTCTAGGCTGCTGCATAGAAGGAACTTACAAAAGGAGCTATGATTAAAATTACCTTCTTCCAGCACTACAATATAAAATAATCTTTACTTGAACAAACAGAAAATATTTGTAGTAAATAAAAATTTTTATATGGCTATAAGATGATTCTGTATAGATGCTTTTAATGTTTTAATGCCTTGCTACATTTGGTATTCTGGAAATAAACATTTAAAACCTTGACATACCACAACATTGGTATTAAAAAGCTTTTTATATGTTGACTTTTGACTGTAAGACTATTTTTTAAATTTACTTCAGAAAAAGTAAATAATCCAAAAACAGCATTATCTTCTATTATCAATTATCAAACTTCTATTTAGAGTATTAGAAAAAATTTTAATACCATTTTTAGATGGAATAAATCACAACCATTACCTTGAGAGTAACAAAAAGAAAAGGATACAAACCTGGGTGGCCTTTTCCAACTGTAATTTAAGATCTGTTAGTTCCATATTTGTATCATGTAGCTGTGCCTTCAGCTTTTCATTTTCAGCTAGAATTTGTTCATAAAGCTATAAAAATTAGGGTAAAAGAACAAATTACTTTTCTGCTCTCCTATTACTTTAAAATTTCTCATTGATTACTTTGCAATATTAAAACAGCTTAATGTAGCATATGAGCTATAAAAGATACATTTAAAAAATCCTTCATGGTTGCAAAGTACAGACTGTTGGTTATGTAAGTGTGTTTGTCCCATATAAAGTCTTAAAATTAGTTCCAGCATTCAAAAATCAAGACTTGACAGAAAAATCGGACTTTTCAGGTTATCTTAAAAAAGATTCAGTCATCTGATAAAGAGGGACCACATACCTGCACAGCAACTGCAGCTAGGGCTAAGGAGTCACTGTGATCTTTATTTGGAGTCTGTGAGATTTTCTGCCTATCACTCTCTCTTGAATTCCCAGAAATGAGATGGAGTACCAGCTGTATTTATCATTATACTTCTATATTGCTTATAGTAAAGTTAAAAGGCAAATGACGTATTTCCTGAAATATTTCAAATCTGGGATGAGATCCAAGACCTTCCCCTTTTCTAATGCTTTTTGTCTTTCTTAACACTGCTTCTTCCTTACCCCTGCTTTACTACTTCCACCATAATTCTGGCTATGATCATCTCTTATCTAAACTATTCTAATTCCCTGATCGCTCTCTAATCTGTTTTGTATATAGGAGCTAAAATTAACTTTTCAAAATGAAAATCTCATCATTTTCATAGGCCAACCATTCCATTTCCACCCACAAATTAAAAACTCTTGAATGGCTTCCTGATGTTCTTAGCATACACAAAATCTTACAGTGGCCTATAAGGCACTGCATTATCCGGTCTCAGCCTACACAACTGCTGCCTCAAACAAATATTTCTTCCCCCTACTGGCCATAATTAAAATTTAATTATTCCAATGCATCATGTATTCTCCCCCTACCAGGTCTATGTGCGTGTAGTTCCACTCCATTTGGAATAATTTTCTCTCCCATTTTTGCCAGTTAACTATTAGTAATCCTTCCATGTTTGGCTGAAACCACACTTCCTTTGGAAATCAATTTTTTTTTTTTTTGAGATAGAGTTTCCCTCTTGTTGCCCAGGCTGGAGTGCAATGGTGTGATCTCAGCTCAATGCAACCTCTGCCTCCTGGGTTCAAGTGATTCTCCTGCCTCAGCCTCCTGAGTAGCTGGGATTATAGACATGCGCCACCACACCCGGGGTAATTTTGTATTTTTAGTAGAGAGGGGGTTTCTCCATGTTGGTCTGGCTGGTCTCGAACTCCTGACTTCAGGTGATCTGCCTGCCTCACCTCCCAAAGTGCTGGGATTACAGGCATGAGCTACTGTGCCCAGCCAAGGAAATCAATCTACTTTCTTTTGTTATATACTTTTATAAAATTGCTTTTCTACTTCAGGTTAACTGTCTCCATTATTTATTATACATTCATTAGTATGACTATATAATAAGGTCTCTCTCCCCCACTACATGGAAGATGCCCACGAGAGCAAGATAACATCTTCATCTCCATCTGCCCATTACTAGAATCTCTCTACTTAGCACAGTTCAATTCTTTATTGAATAAATGATGAATCTTATTCATAATGTAAAGTGATTCTCTCCCTCACCCATTCCCCTAACTTGGCTTTTAAAAAAGTATGTTATTCAAACAGCTGCCAGATAACTGCGGACATGTACAAATGCCATAAGCTTTCTCCTTCTCCAACAGACTTTCTGTTTACTATAAAGCACAAAATATGCATATATAAATGAATCCCAGATTATTGAGTTTCTGGGATTTATTTCTTAATTACTTTAATCCTTAATAGCACTTGAGCTGCCCCAAGTTTTTCAGTTACCTATGAAAAACTATCAATATATTCTCTTAGGAAAAGCCATCTTCTGTTTGGCTGCTTCCTAGTAACAAACAAAGAAACAAAGTGTGCATACACTTGTGTGCACCTGTTTACTGAATGCTCCTTTCCAGCTCAATCATAGCAATGACTTGAGACACTTAAATGTAAAATCATCTTGGATGATTTTCTCTTCCCTTTAATAAACAAACAGCTATTTATATTCTACTTACCATCACTTGCCGAAAACTGAAAATGAAAATAAGTCATTTTACTCATTTCATTATGAGTTTTTAAAATAACATTTGAATATGAGTATCTCAACATAAAAGATAACTTATTTTTTATTAAATATAACTAAATAACCCAAGTACCTTTTTAAAGTCAGTTGAGTCATCCTTTTCTAGCCTGCTGCTGTAAGGTTTTCTTTCTTCTAAGTAACTGTATGATCCAGAGCGACCCAGCAAGGAATCATATCGATCACCAGCTGATGTAGAACTGGTTTCATATCTTCAAAAGATTTAAATAAAAAACCTTGTTATAGGCTTTTACAACTTATATTAACATACATCCTAGTACACATATAACTTGACAGTTCAAAAGTGTAGGTCACAGTCTCCCTCTGTTATCTGATTAATTTTTGTGATATATAATAAGTGGGAAGTTATTTTATTTTTTGAGATAGGGTCTCACTCTGCTGCCAGGCTGGAGTGCAGTGGCATGATCTCAGCTCACTGCACTTGACTTCTCGGGCTCAAGTGATTCTTCTACCTCAGCCCCCTGGGTTGCTGGGACTACAGGCACATGCCACCATGCCTAATTCTGTACTTTTGGTACAGATAGGGTTTCAACATGTTGCCCAGGCTGGTCTTGAACTCCTGGGCTCAAGCAATTCACATGCCTCAGCCTCCCAAAGTGTTGGGAGACTACAGGAATGAGCCACTGCACCCAGCTATTTTTTAATACTACTAATTTCCATTAATTGAGGAAGAGAGTCAACATTTCCATGTTTAAAAGCCAAAACTGGTTTCATATGATTAATATTCTAAATTGTACGTTTCCTCCCACATTTTAATATTTCCAAAACCAGAAAATGGCTTACAATTGACGATGCATTCTAGTTTAATTGGTAGTACCTTTCCTTTTTTTAGTAGTAGGTAACACAATGGTGTTCTAAAAATGAGTAATGTCTTAGATTTGATGAAATAAAGTATATCCAAAGTGACAGGTAATGGCTTTGTCCTAAACAGGAAAAACAAATCTTATTGGTAAAGGAGAATTCTCTTATCATCTGGTTCTGAAATTCAGATTACCTTTTCTGACAGATGCCATTGGCTCTGCATTTCAATTCAATAGAATCATCAGCAGACAGAAATTTATTATTGGTCTTACAGGGCTGTGGTTAACAATGATAAGAGAAATGGAATGGAGATCAAAATCAAGGATAGAGTGGAGGTTCTCTGAAAAAATGGATAATTTTGAATTAGGTGACACTTTTTTTTTTGTTTTGTTTTGTTTTTTTAAAGACACAGCGTCTCACTGTGTCCAGTGAGGAGTACAGGCTGGAGTGCACTGGCACAATCATAGCTCACTATAACCTTGAACTCCTGGGGGCTCAAGTGATACTTCTGACTCAGCCTCCCCAGTAGTTAGGAATAGAGGAGCATATAGGCATGCCTGGATAATTAAGGAAAAAAATTTTTTTTTTTTTTTTGGTAGAGATGGAGTCTTGATGTTGTCCACTCTGGTCTTCAACTCCTGGACTCAAGCGATGCTCCTGCCTCAGCCTCCCCAAGTGCTAGGATTACAGGCTTGAGCTAGATGACATTTTTTAAAGTGTCTTCATTGGTTCTCTTTTGTCTAAAGCAGGGCTACATAAGAGAAGATTCTGAATACTTAATCAAATATATTTCTGGCCAAGTGTGGGTTTTATCAGTCCCTGATGTTAATAATGAGATAGTTGAACTAACCTAAGAAACTTTGGAATACCTCTGTTGTAGAGATTTGGGAAAAAATCTCACTTGCTTTGACTAGTGATCTAGAAGTAAAGCCTTTAACAAAGAAAGCTAGTAACAATGATAAGGCCATCAAAATTTCTGTAATTTTTTTATCATCAAATAATTCTATAAACTTACAAAATCCATAGATTCCTAGCAAAACATTTTTAACAAAGATAAAAATAAGAAAAAAGTCAATTAAAAAATAAATAAAACATACCTAGAAATGGAATCCGTCTAGAAAGAAAGAGAAAAACATAGGCATACTAAATTTTTATGTTTTCATTAAACTATTAACCTCTGATTAAGTAAATTTAATGTAGTATCAATAGCATTTTCAAACTATTAAACTAACATCTGTTTTCTACATGTGTTTTAATTTTACTGAGGTTGTTTTAGAAAGAGGTTCTAGAATACAGAGTCACTGTATATTTTCAAAGGCATATCATCATGCAATTACATGTGGCAATTTATGGGTATCTCCTGTGACTTCCTACAATGACCACTTACAATATTTTTTAATTAAAATAAAAAAAGAGACAAAGATATCTATTACATATACCCACTGAGCAGGAGGAAGTAATATATTTACATTAAGAAATGTTGACTTTACTATGATATCTCAAAGCAGTCATTTTACTCATTTTTGTTTCTGAGGCAATGAGAAGCAAACAAATGAACACCTAAGGTACTTTATACATAACAGTATATACATATTTTGTTTAAAATTTACTTTCTGGAAATCTAGCTATATACCTTTAAGGTTAGCAGTTAGGTGATAGGAAATTTAATTTTCTCAAGCAAGTGGTATGCTACACTCAAGTTCCAGAAAGTCTTATTTAAGTGGTGAAAAGATTAATAGGGTAAAACACTCTTACTGGGGGCCAAAGTAGTCTTTTTCAGTAGTCAAATTTAGCCTTTTCTTCTTCTATTGAAATACTCACTGATTCTATAATTTAACTATACAGAATGGTTTGTTAAACTTCTTAATTTAAATATTAGTGATTTCCCATTATATTTATCTTTGGAGATACTGTAAAATTACTAGGTTACTTTTGGGATTGTTAAGCCTATTTTGGACTAAAAATGTTTTACTAAAGTCTATGTAAATTTCCTCTGCAAAACCAATTTTAACTTTGCTCCTTCCATTGTTTTTTAATGTTTTATTTTATCAATTTACTCTTTGGTTTTACAACAACTAACAATTTTAAAGAATAAATTTCAATTTTCAACATATTCAAATTCAGTAAAATGGCTATTCATGAACTAAAATGTCTACGTATCAAACAAAAATAATACATCTCACCTTATAGTTTGCACTTACATTCACTGATTTAAATTTTAAAAATAGAAAGTCTAGTCACAGAAATCACTCACATTCCGTTTGTCTTTAAAAATCATGGTGTTATCACTGATTATTATTACTGTTTTTGACATAAGGTGTCACTCTGTTTCCTAGGCTGGAGTGCATTGATATGATCACAGCTCACTACAGCCTCGACTTCCTGGCCCAAGTGATCCTTCTGCCTCAGCCTCCCAGTTAGCTGGGATTACACGCATGCAACACCACATCCGACTAATTTCTTAAATTTACTGTTGAGATAGGGTCTCCTATGTTGCCCAAGTTGGTCTTCAACTCCTGGGCTCAAGCAACCTTCCCACCTCAGCCTCCCAGAGTGTTGGGATTATAGGCGTGAGCCACCATGCCCGGCCTATCATTTAAAAACTTTTAAGAATTGTGGTAAAAACCACATACTGTAAAATTTACTATGTAAACTGTTTTTTAGAGTATATAGTTCAGTATTTTTAATTATATTCATATTGTTGTGCAAAAGATCTCTAGAATTTTTTCATCTTGTAAAAATAAAACTCTATATCCATTGAACAATTTCCTTTGTCCTCCTCTTCCTAGCTCTCGCAACAATGGTTCTACTTTCTGTTTCTATGATACCCAAATAAAATAAGTGGAATCACATAGTTCTTGTCTTTTTGTAACTTGCTTATTTCATTTAGCATAATGCCCTTGTTCCCCAAATTTTAAGATTAATTTTCCAAAGTAAAAATATGCTTTTAAAGATAAAAAAGATTAAAACATATAGAATGATATTCAGAAATATCTTTCTGACTATGGTATTGTAAGTTCATATAATGGTATACAAAGTTCCTGTGTAATTTCTCATCCCTCCATTCTCTAGATAACCACTGTTATCTAACCAACCTTTTCTGGACACATAACATCTATGTGAATAGAGAAAATATTGATCTACACACATACATTGCATCTTATTTATTTATCTACATCCATTCTTCCTTTTTCTCATGGTGTAGCAGTTACTAGGTTTAGGTGAGATGACATGTAGCCCATGTTGGTAGCAAAATGGCTGCAACAGTTCAGTGATAGGCCCTGTCTATCCTAAGCCAACTATAATCTCATCCCTATGAGATAAATCAGCTTGAGGATGAAGCTGACACAAAGGACTGCAGAATATAACTGGAGTACATTTTCTTTGTTTAATCCAGTTTGACTTAGGTTTCATATTGTTATTTATATTTGTTATATTTATTTATATGTTATTCGTTACTTAACTAAAAGAACTCCAACCTATTTGGAGTTACAACAAATAGATTGTTCTATTAAATAGGCTGGAGTTCTTTTAGTTATAAGTAACGAATAACATATAAATAAATATAGATCTATTTAAAGTAAACAAAAAACACTTAAATTGAAAATAAAAAAACTTTTCTTTTTAGAAACAATGTTCCTCTTCATCTTAACGTATCTCGCATATAATTTTAACAGTAAAACTAAATACAATATACATCAATATGCTTCAAAATTACAACTTTAAAAGCTAGATAATCTCCCTTCCACTCCAGCTTGGTGGGGGTTGGAGTCTGCATGATAAGGCAATGAGAGGTGTCAGACAGGGAAGGTTTACTAATTTCCTCCCCTCTTGTTTACCTGTCCATTGGTTTTCATGGAAAGATGAGAATTTACAGGGTACTACTGGGAAAGGAAGATGATGGGTAAGTTGATAGAATATAATAAAGAAGGGACATAGGTAAATTGGGGAGTTCTGATAACTGACAAGCAAATAGTTTAGGTAACAGTTAAAGCTTTAGGTCTGCAAATAATGTAACCTCAGAACCAATTCACTCCTCAATGTCTGGCCACCTAAAGATAAAATTAAAATTTTGGGGTGGAAACAGGCAAACTTGGCCCTAAAATAATGTTCACAGTTACCTAGCAAAGGCAACCTACTTTTGTTCACTTCCTGTTACTGTAGATCCTTGCTGACTAAAAAGAAATGTGTTTGCTCTATTAAGGAACTTCAACTCAAAATGAGTAAAATAATATTAATATGACCAGAATGCTATTTCAGGCTAAACAATGCCAGGTTTAGAACTAACTCGTGTTGTTCAGCTCTATCCTCATACGAATAGAAATATTTTAAATATTTTTTAGCTTTCTGCACAGCCAAACAATCAGGAAGCGGGTGGGGGAACTTTCAACCTTTGCTGACTATGCAGCCTTGTCATTCAAACTTGCTTTAGGTCCTTCATCAGTACTGAGAGGAAAAAAATGTCTTTTAGATTCTAAACATAAAAATCTGTTGGAGACTCTAAATTTCTAAATATATGTAAAAGAAAGTTAAAAGATGCCTATCTTCTCCAGAACATAATTTTGAAATAAAATCTACAGAAATAAAATCTGAGCCTACTACTTTCGGATTTCCACTACTTCTGAGTAGCCTTTAGATATTTTCCTTTGGCCAAGGGTACTATTTCTTTTTCTGCTTCTTCTTTTAACGCCGAAGGTTAAATGACATACAATAAATTACATGCACTTAGAGTGTACAATTTGGTGAGTTTTGGCAGTTCTGTATATCCACAAAACCACCACTAGGATCAAGACCCAGAACATTTTCATCACCTCCAAAACATTATTTTGTGACCCTTCCCAGTCCTTTTAATCCTGATCCCCAGGCAAACACTGCTATTGCATACCCGGCATGTAGGTAGAGTATGCAATAACTGTTTTGCATGAATAAATATAATAAAACACAATTTAAAAGGATTATTAAAAAATATGAATACTTCTCAATACAAAAAGTAATGGTATTTACCTGAGTTTCTTTCTTATTGGATCCCTCTTCTGTGTCTGATTGTTGTTCTTGTTCATTTTCATCACTCTAAAAATAGATTGCCAATTTATTGTAGGAAATTTTACTAATAATTTCAAAAATTATTTTTTAAAATAATTTTTGGGAGTCCTCTCTCAGAATATACATTGAGACATTTGTAGATAAAATGAGATGTCTAGGATTTTCTTCTAAATAATATGGGAGTTGGGGGATAGGGTGGGAATTTAACTGAAAAAATGAATACTTGGGGTAGGGCTCCTCACACTATTCTGTTACTTCTATAAAGTATATGTTTAACTTTTCTATATTAAAAATCAAAAGAAAAATAGAAAACTATTTTTTGATTTCCCCATCTGTTCTTCCTTTGTCATTTATGTATGATTTTCCTTCTCTTTTTAAACTTTTTAAAACAGACATATGCACTCTTGATTCATCAAGTCGAATATATATTTTGTCCACAGCATGGACAATGCAAAGATATTAAAACTCTTGAACTCCATTTAATACTTTCCCATATCTTTGTGCTATTGTTTTCATATGCCTTAGCTCTTTATATATTTTAAGCTGCATATGACAATGTTATTTGCGGTACATTTAATTAATTAATTAGTAATTAAGTAAAATGAAAATGGACTAAAACACTGTAATTAAAAAAAGTTCAGAAAAAAGTTGACCTAAATATGTTGTTTATTAAAAAAACACAAATAAATTGAAAATAATGGAAAATATATATTATACAAAGATAATCAAAGAAAGCTTTTCAAAAAAGCAGAATTTAAGGTAAGATATAATATTAAGAGATAAAGAGGAACATACAGTGAGAGATGGGTCAGTTTAACAGGAAGACAGCTGATTCCATGTTTTCAGTGAAAGAATGGATAGAAATTTTCTTTAAAAAGTATTTTTATAACAATAGAAGTAAATGTACTGCTACATACAATAGCACAGATATATCTTATAAACATAACACTGAGTTATAAAATTTATAGTTCTAGTCATATGCTCTTCAAAAACAGGCATAGTTAACTACGGTGTTAGAAATCAGGATACTAGCTAACTTTGAAAATGAGGATAATAGGGATTGAGAGGGAGAACATGGGGGCAATCTACACTGCTGCTTTTATTCATCATTCTCAGTGGTGATTACATAGATATGCTCCCATTGGGCTAATTCATTAAGCTATACATGTATGAGTTATATTTCTGAACATGCCATACTTCAATAAAAGGTTTATTTTTTAGAAAATGGACACAAAATCCATGAATAGCAGTGTCAGGCCTACATTCAAGGATCAGGAAAAAAACACTAATTTTTACAAGACTGTTGTAATTTGATAAACAAAGCACTGTTTCTATTTAGTATGCCTTGAGATGGAAGTAATCTGTAATGTACATCTTATAATGATATTTATGAAAATGAAATTTAAATAGACTCCTTAGATATTCTTAAAAGATGTTTTTACAAGTAAAGGAGCAGTTTAGCTATTATAAAATAATCAATACACGCACTCTGACCTTCAGACATTATTATTTCTATTCCATAATTAGGTCAGAACTACTCCTTTTAAGTAGTACCAACAATCTAAGTAGTTAACTATCCTTAAAAATAATTTTTCTCATTTAACAACTCAACTCAGAAAACACTGTGATGATTTAAGGAATATATAATCTAAGGCATATAAGAAATTATTAGTATGTACTTTTGGACACATTAAGAATACCACTGCTGGGTGCGGTGGCTCACGCCTGTAATCCCAGCACTTTGGGAGGCCGAGGTGGGCAGATCACAAGGTCAGGAGATCGAGACCATCCTGGCTAACACAGTGAAACCCCACCTCTACTAAAAAAATACAAAAAATTAGCCAGATGTGGTGGGGTGCACCTGTAGTCCCAGCTACTTGGGAGGCTGAGGCAGGAGAATGGCGTGAACCCGGGAGGCAGAGCTTGCAGTGAGCCAAGATCGCGCAACTGCACGCCGGCCGGGGTGACAGAGAAAGACTCCGTATCAAAACAAAAACAAAAACAAAAACAAAACAAAACAAAACAAAAAACAGAATACTATCAAATAATGTATTTTAATAGATTCTCACATCTTGTGTCCAAAATGAAACTCCTGTAGATCTTCTTTTCTCTCTTGGTCGCCGTCGTTCTCTAATTGATTTAGATTGTGATTTATCTTCTCCTTCTTTTTCCTCTTCTCTTTTTTCTCCCTCTGTTAAGGATTGCAATAAACCACAATATAGCAATATATCTTGACAATTTTGCAAGGTAACTGTAAAAACAATGGGTAAAATGGGCCAGGGGACTATCCAGGGGAAAGGAAGATGATAGGCAGCTGCTACTGCTTAGCTCCAGCCAATTGTTGAGAATACAGATCCAGTGTTGCCAGATCTGTCAACTTTTCAAGAAATGACAAAAATCTTAAGTTTGAAGTGAGTATCTCTAATATTAAATGTTGGTTCAACATTTTTACAAACACGATGCAGGCCTCACATATAGCAGTTTAAAGAACTGAAATATCTCAATGATCAATATAAGAAAATATATAGCTGGAAATTGGGAATAAACTTTATTTTCTGGTGTTTATTCTACATTATTACTGATATTATCATGACTAATACTGTAAGATTTAGGCTTTAAAATATAAAATGCCTATAATTAAAAGTAATTTTATTTAGTACTTATCTCTGGTTTAAAGTAGGAATTACTCAGAATTTAAATAGACAGTTTATATAAAATAATAGGAAATGGTAATAATGAGTATCAATATGCCAATATATAGTTGAGAGAGATGTATTTTTCAAGAAATAAGCATAAAAAATGTGTTCTAGTGAGATCATTACATGTATTTAGTAATTTCAGTTTACAACAATTTCACAAAAACTATTTAAATGATATGATCTACACAGTAGGCAAGAAATAGCTTGAAGCATCTGAAAAGTACTACAGTAATAAATTGCTTCTAGAAATAGTCACCCACCAGTTCTATATTAACTTTTCTTTGCAGGTGGACATGAAGATTTTTGTGAAATATTAGGTTATAAAAATATTAATATCAACTGCAGGCCATATTATTTTCTATTTCTGTTTTCTACTTTTCTCATTCTCAACCTTCATATTCTTTCTGTTTAGGTTCAATGAATCACAAGTTAGGATGCTGTTCCTTTTCTGTTGAATTACTATTTAGGAAACCCTAATCCAAGGGATTATATGAAGAAAGCAAAGTGTTTTCAAAATTTGCTATTCTTACCTCTTTCATTTTCTTTTGTTATTCCTCTGGAGTAAGAAGTTATGCCTACAAGACTATTTGGCCTGTTTAGTTGACTTGAAGCATAGAGTGAACTGCTCATAGTAGAAAGTGAAGAGGATGGAGTGGCTGAACTTGAAGTTGATACTGGCCTATAACGCTGGTAAGTCTGTGAAATATTAAGATCAAAACCATTTGAAACACTAAACACAATTAAAAACATATAAAATACTTAAAACTTCATTTCAAAGAAAAAGTAGTGTTCTAATCATGCCAAAGTAATTCAAATTTCCAGCTAAAATCCTTTACAGTATTTTGTATATGGTTTGTTGGTATATAAATCTCTTGTATGTTGAGGATCATAAGGACTATTCATACCATTTGACTTAAATGTGTTTTTGATATACTGTTACCTCATCATACGTTCTGGAGTATTTTTGTTTATATTCATCTTCTCTAGATGTTTCTGACTCCTTCTTTTCTTCTTGTTTCTCTTTATCTTGTTTTTCTTTTTCCTCTTTTTCTTTTTCTTCATTTTCTTGTTCTCTGGTTCGGGTAGAACGACTTCTTCCTATGGTTTTCTCAGCTTCTTGAAGATCAGTTAATGTCACTCCCTGCACACACAAAAAGATCAATATAATTATGAGATGCATTAAAGCTTGTTCAAAGGGATATTTTAGAAATACATATATCACATACAAATGCATTAAAAGTCAAATATGCATGTTTAGAATTGGTTTGCAAATGGAAACAGCAAGTTACATTCATTCTATGAAGAATGACCATTAGCAAGCACAATGATAGGTACTGGATACTCTATCCATATAAATGTTCCCCACAAGCTCAAAGTAGGGAAGAATAGCCAATATATATACTGTTTGCATATTATATTATAAATATTTATGTTTATATATGTCTCTGTGTGTGTGTGTATATATGTGTATATATATCTGTACATACATGCACGACAATTGCTAAGGCTTAAAAGAGATTTCAATAAATTTTTCAAGATTTGACCTTGAAGAACAGGTTAGATTTCAAGCAGTGAAAAGTATAGGCAGAAAAAGTATATTAAGGCCCTAGCAAATAGTTCAGCTTGAAAGCTAAGTAATGGTAAGGACAGACAGCTGAATCTGGACTGTGGACCTTCCTAACTGTGGAAAAGCAGAAAGACACAAAAGTATGCATCATATATAGCATAATTAGAATGGCAAAATGGAGGTAAGGAGATCACCAGCCTGAATGACATTTTTTTAATACTTGCACATTAGCTGTTTAATATACCTAATATAAGACCCTATTCTCTGCCCACAACTTCCAAATATTCATAGAACTTTTAAATAGTTATTAGACATCATATATGATTATTCTAACCAAATACTCTGTGCCACACACTGTATTAGGAATAAGGATAAAATACTCAAAAAGACACAAAGGCATACGCTAATTAGATGAAATATAATAGTAACAGTGTAACCGTACAAAAGGCTATGAGTAACCTTTACCTTTTGAGGATTTACTCACACTATATACTGACATCAATATTTTCACAACAAAGTGAAAAAGAGAAAGGTAACTTGTTTTACGTGTGTGTCTGTATATATGTTTTATATGCTACTTACATAAGTTTTATATATTAATTACATTAACTATACCTGTGTTGATCTTCTAGATTGTCTTGCTTGTCTAGATCTTGCTTTTCTTTGGGATTCAGACTCTTCATCCCTAACAGGAGTGAGGTATGATCTACAGTAATAGATTAAAAAAACTGTTAGTTGTAAATGCAATAACTGTGAATGTAAATATCTATCAATGTATATGAATAAAACATACAGGTTTAGTATTTTAATAAGTTTTAAGGAAAAGTCTTCAGAAAATGGTCTTTGAAATTCAATAATGCAATCCGATAATTTCTTTTTAGATTGGAACTAGTTATATTTTAATAATTATATTTTAATATCACATTTTAACTTCCTAACTACATTTAAAAAAAAATGTAATTTAATTTTAAGATGAAACTACATTTTTAAAAAGGATTTAGAGAACTGAAGATTAAAAATTTTAGCTCTACTGAAAGAAATAGAAAGATTTCATTTAGCCCAATTAACCAGAATGGATAAGGAGTAAATTTTTTGTCTGTTTTTAACCGAGGAAGATCCTCTTCTCCAGCCCTGAAAACATTCCCCAAAAGTGGTAATCTAAGCATCTTATTTAATGACCTACTAAAAGGGGCTTTAATTTCTTCTCTACCTACAGTATTTTCAAACATTGGAAGACAGGTATCAAATTCCTTTCTAAATCTTTTTTTTTTTTTTTTTTTTTTTGAGACAAAAGTTTCAGTCTGTCACCCAGGCTGGAGTGCAGAGGCGTTCAAGTGATTCTCTCACCTCAGCCTCCCCAGTAGCTGGGACGACCTGCGCATACCACCACGCCTAATTTTTTTATTTTTAGTGAAGACGGGGTTTCAACCATGTTGGCCAGGTTGGTCTCGAACTCCTGACCTCAAGTGATCTGCCTGCCTTGGCCTCCCAGAGTGTTGGGCTTAAAGGCGTGAGCCACCGCACCCAGTCTCCCTGCATTCTTGTCAGTGTGCTTTTACTAATGACACTTACGTCAGACAACATGTTATTGTTCATACTTTGCTCTAAAAAATTCAAGTGTTTTTTATATATGAACAGCTTTTAAATCAGCATGTTACTCTTGAGTAACTGATTTTCTGATATAAAGAACAGGTCTTGGCATTTATCGCCACTAAATTTCTTCTTATAAATTTAAGCCTATGTTTCCTCTTGTCTCCTATGTTTCCTCTTGTCACAGGGTATGCACCTTTTCAAAAGCATGTAATCTGTGTCAAAAGTTAAACAAGGCTGGGTGTCATGGGTCATGCCTGTAATCCTAGCACATTGGAAGGCTGAAGAAGGCTGACTGCTTGAGCCCACGAATTTGAGCCCAGCCTGGGAAACATGAGGAAACCTGTCGCTACAAAAAAATAGAAAGATTAGCCAGGCATGTGGCACATGTCAGTACTCCCAGTTACTCTGGATGCTGAGATGAAAGGATCACCTGATCCTGGAGATCAAGGTTGCAGTCAGCTGAGATTGCACCACCACACAGCCTGGGTGACAGAGTTGAGACTCCATCTCAAAAAAAAAAAGTTAAATAATTAAAGTCAAACAAGCAAGGATATGACAGAGCCCTGCAACACAACATAAAGCCTTTCCTCTGATAATCAATATTTCTTGGGAAGTCCAATCATTAACGCTTCATCCAATTACACCACCTAGCTCACACTTCTCAGAGAACACTTACAGAAGTAGAGTACAGTTGACTGCTGAACACCACAGGTTTGAACTGTGCAGGTCCACTTATATGAAAGTTACACCAAGTGTGCCTGTCTCTTCTGCCTCCTCCTACCCTCTCCACCACCTCTGAGACAGCAAGACTAATCCCTCCTCTTCCTCCTCAATGTGAGGATGAAGAGAATTCTGACCTTTGTGATGATCCACTTCCACTTAATTAGTAAATACATTTTTCTTCCTTATGAGTATCTTAATAACATTCTTTTCTCTAGCTTACTTTATAGTAAGAATAGAGTATATATGCAACATACAATATATGTGCTAATCAACCGCTTATGTTATTGGTAAGGCTTGCAGTCAATGGTAGGCTATTAATTTAGATTTGGGGGATTCAAAAGTTACATGCAAATTTTTGACTGCACAGGGAGTCAGCACTCCTAACTCTTACAATGTTCAAGGGTCAGCTGCATCTCTATCTTCTATGCTGTTTAAATTTATGAAGTTTATTCCACGTATTCCCCTCTTAAAACCCCAGGCAATGATCTACTGAGTTTTCTTTATTCAAATGCTGCCCTTTTTTTTTTTTGAGACGGAGTCTCACTCTGTGGCCCAGGCTGGAGTGCTGGGGCATGATATCGGCTCACTGTAAGCTCCGCCTTCCAGGTTCACGCCATTCTCCTGCCGCAGCCTCTCGAGTAGCTGGGACTACAGGCGCCCGCCACCACGCCCAGCTAATTTTTTTTGTATTTTCAGTAGAGAAGGGGTTTCACCCTGTTAGCCAGGATGGTGTTGATCTCCTGACCTTGTGATCCGCCCACCTCGGCCTCCCAAAGTGCTGGGATTACAGGCGTGAGTCACCGCGCCAGCTCAAATGCTACTTTTAAAAAAGGCTCTTTCTTGGCCGGGCACGGTGGCTCACGCCTGTAATTCCAGTACTTTGGGAGGCCGAGGCAGGCAGATCACCTGAGGTCAGGAGTTCGAGACCAGCCTGACCAACATGGAGAAACCCCACCTCTACTAAAAATACAA
Source organism: Theropithecus gelada (assembly GCF_003255815.1). Classification (NCBI taxonomy): domain Eukaryota; kingdom Metazoa; phylum Chordata; class Mammalia; order Primates; family Cercopithecidae; genus Theropithecus; species Theropithecus gelada. The sequence goes on from NC_037679.1 coordinate 38,931,810, forward strand.
AAGTAGCCGGGCTTGGTGGTGCATGCCTGTAATCCCAGCTACTCAGGAGGCTGAGGCAGGAGAACTGCTTGAACCCGGGACGTGGAGGTTGTGGTAAGCTGAGATTGTGCCATTGCATTCCAGCCTGGGCAACTAGAGAAAAACTCTGTCTCAAAAAAAGATTCTTTCTTTTGTTAGCTTTAGCATTCTTCTCAATGTGTAATTCTTTTTTTTAGCCTAACACTATTCATACAATCATAATAATAAACCTCTGAATTTACTGTGGGTTTTATGCCTTTTCTCTGTGTCCTTTAAAGCTCTCAGTTCAGCAAGTATAGCACATCTTCAAACATCCTTAGAATCATCTACCATTTTTTCAAAACTCTTTTGAGAACCCTCATTCCTTTTATATATATAAGGAAATCATATTTCTTTCTATAACCCTGAAATTTTTGGAAACTGCTTCTCTAAAACTAGAATATATGATATTACTCTTAGCATTCACCTCCTTAGATAATTAACCCTAAGATGACCAGGTAATTTCTCACGCAAGATCTTAGTTGCCTCAATTTCATCAATTAACTCTTACTTATTGCTTAAAATTAGTTCCGAGAACTGGTTCTTCTTGCTGTTTCTACATAATTACATTTGTAGCTAAGTCAAGAAATTCACAAGATGGAGTTTTACTTGAATGGGACATCCAATAAACTTATATTAAGATGAAAATTCCATCACTATTATACTTTAATTTTATTTAGATATGCGACACTATGTTTTTATAACTATTATAGTGAGTTTCCTGGGACAAGTAATTCAAAAGGAGTAAGAGAATAACTAATAATCTTGTTATTAAAATTTAAGAACATTAATTCTGGGATATAAGAGGGGCTTGGGCTTGTTACAAAAAACGGTTGTATAAATTAGGGAAATGCTACATATTCTAACCTTCTCTAAGAAAACCACAATAACATATTAAAAGGTCTGTGATATAATGAGAAATGTAACCTGTATTAACTTGGCTTAACTCAGTATTTCCCAAGACCATTTAAATAGAGAATCCTCCACCCCGACCCATTTTGTGGCATATCCAGTAAATATAAAAAAGTGCTCCTAAGAACATCAGCCTGGAAAATGTCCAATGGCTATTTTTTTCCATTCATGCATTTAATTTAAGTATGTACCTACTGGCCCTATGCAATTTATTACTTTTCAGACTTCTACCAAACGAAGAGAAGAAAAAAGGAGATTAAACTTAAATGTGATAGTTAATCTGGTTAAACAAAGTTTATAGCAGACTGTGTATAGTAGCTCATGCCTGTATTCCAGCACATTAGGAGGTCAAGGTGGGAAGACTGCTTGAGGCCAGGAGTTTGAGACCAACCTAGGCAACACAGTGAGACTCCATCTCTACAAAAATTTAAAAAATTAGCTGGGTGTGATGGCACACCTGTAGTCCCAGCTACTCAGGAGGCTGAGGTGAGAGGATCCCTTGAACCCAGGAGGTCATGGCTGCAGAAACTATCATCACACAACCACACACAGCCTGGGTGACCGAGATCCTGTCTTGGAAAAAAAAAAAAAGTTCACAGCAAGACAGATAGGGTGCATGTTATCACTTTAGTATTTCATGAGCTGCTCTAAAACTAAACATGAACGTGAACTACTGTCAGATTTGATTACAGTCAAATGTTTCATATTTAGTTTATAACAGAGAAATTTGCATTGACACTTGGCTCTTTTTTATTACCGTGGCAAATAGTACTATCAACCATTACACTCTCTCCCAATGAACCTGGATTCCTTTTCAATAGTTTCAAATTGCCACAAAAGTCAATAAATCTATCATACCTGGTTTCACATATGAAGGTTAGGGGGATTAAAGTTACTAATTGAAAGACTTATAAAATCTGCACCTGCAGATAATTTTAATTTTCCATGTGACATTCATCCCAAATTAGCATAAAAATATAGCTTATCAATTTGTAATATAAACACATTTCCTTTATTTGATAATTACCATCTAATATTCAGTTCCTTTCTCCTCCTTTGGGGTACCTATCTAGAGCAGACCTCTAAGAATACGACATAGAGAAGAAAAATAATTTATGTATTTTCTGTACTTTTAATTGCAAAGAGCTGATCATTAAAAGATGGTAGAATATACCCATCAAACCCCACTGTTGCCTTTATCATTGCTATATCACACTGACCTTACCTACTGCATCTCTTTCTTAGAACTATACAGGGTATATAATTTTATTCCTTAGATGCTTACCATTTTCTGAGCAACCCAAATAGTATACCTGTGTTGACTTTTTTGGTGTTTTAGCCACAGTATATTCTCAAATTATCATATATACATTTTTAAGGCAAATTTTAAATCATATACATTTCAGAACCATTGATGAAATTTAAATAAAAGACAAACAGAAGAGGCCAACAATGTATTCAAGATTGCAAACAATTATTTCACATGGAACAAAACACAAACACTGATATGACTGCAAACATCACTGAAACAAGGTAAGACAAAAAATCTCTATAATATAGACCACAAAAAATGTCACCAGACACATTTTTTTCTTACGCAATTAGAATATGTTGTGTTTAAAAATATATCCAAGTGTTTAATTTTCAATCTTCAATGTCTTCCATTAAAACTAATTAGGACTAATTCTAAAAGTCAAAACTCAATTCTCTTCAGCAGAATAAACAATCTGTGGGTTAAGAATCATAATTTGTTCTGAAACAATTGATGATTCTGGGGAGACATTTATTAGGTTTTGTCACTGGAGACATTTTCAAAGGCACTGAATGCTAGAGACAGAAAAGATTCTAGAAGTTAAAAATATAAATCAAACACCTCATTTAACAGAAGAGATTCTGACTCAAAGATAATTCTAACCTTAAGAATCAAGGCAGAGTAAGGAGTTAAGAAACCAAGAACTTCTGATCCTTCTTCCTTTCAACAACCCCTCCCAACCCCACCAACAAAAAAAGTAAACCCCTCAAACTTAAATGATGGATACTAATTTCTGTTGGCTCTATGGTCTTACTGAGAGCACTACAACAACCTAAAACTGACTTAAGTTTATAGGAAAAAAGGGAAGAATAATTAAAATATAATATGTGACCTATACTGGTACTCAAATCACAAACCACCACTTGCAGTGGCATTATAAAAGTACCACTAAATTTCATCATAGAAGTACAAACAAAACCTAAATATAGACAAAAACTAAACATGCAATGATAGAAGAAAAAAGTTAACACTAACTTACTACTTTTCACATATTCAAACACAAATATTACTGTGAGGCCATTACTACTACAGGCCAGGCACTTCACTTGGCAACAGAGAAAAAAAAACTCTGTATGTAACTACTACGTGACAGAAATAAATCAAAGTTAATCTGGTCAGCATTTTAGTAAAAAAAAATAGTTACATAATTTAATTTTGCAAGAATAAAATATAAAAATAAGGCTGACATTTGGTTTCCTAAGGTTTTCTTTTTTTTTTTTTTCCAAGAGGAAAAAAAAGCTAGGGACTATGCATAATATAGCAGAAAGAACTGAACTACTTTTCCTGCAATCTTGGGGCAAGCCTCAGCCCTCACACCAATAAACCATACAAAAGTAAAATAGTCACATATTATCTCTGGGTCTGTTTCCTTCGGTAAAGCAAGGAAATCCCAAAAGATAGTTAGTAAGCTCCTTTGTACATCTATGATTCCATGCCAATAGGCGGCAACAGAAAGAAGTGAGCAATGTTTTAAAAATATTTAAGCACACAAAATAAATTCAAACTCTTTGAAAAAAATCTAAATAATAAGTGCTTTCTATGTATCAGAGACAAAACTAAATGAATGTATTCAACACACTTAAAATTATCTGGCTTACACTTATGCACAGAAGTTTTTCCTTACCAAGAGAATCTTCATATAAAATTCTCAAAATCAACAGGAACTAAACAGTTCAACATTCTTCAAATTTCTTAATGGAGGAAACAATGAAAAGAATGATAAAACCTGTTTTTGTCATGTTGCATTTAATTTTCTGTGTGTTGTGTGTTCAGTTCATCAAAAAATTTTTTTGAAATAAAACCACCTTAGAAACTAAAATGTTTAGGTAAGAAAACAACTGTCTTGTTCACTGACTTTAAACAAAAAAATATTACTTCTGTCAGAGATGGATCACAAAGCCTAAATACAAATAATTGCTAGTTGTATTTAGTTCTGAGCTGACAGGGTACTTCATTTATTACTCTACTGGAGAGATGGTCGTCAGCCTCACAAGATCTTTTTCAAAACAAAAAAACAACTTTGATCACTGGGCAAGATATATCAGCAGTACTGTTATGACCTTTACACACCTGCGTCTCTCCCTGACCTCTGTTGTGGAGGAGACAGTGCCAGCAGTAGTTGTAGTCAGGGTTGTGGTAGAAGCTGCAGCATTTACAACAGTTGGAGCAACAGGAATGGTCACTGCCGTAGGAACACTGTCCTTTTCTTTTTCAGTACTATCCTCAGCCCACAAACGATTTGAGGTACTATAGCATCATAAGCAGCAACACAAAAAAGAGAAAAGGAAAACAGCTAAACAACGAAAGCACTTTCTAGCAGCTGAAAACACATGACTACAGGGATGGATTTTTTTAAAACATAAGGTGAGACATCCTTAAATTACGAACCAAAAAGCTCTCCCAGAGTTGTCAAAGAGAGAAATTTACATTTTAAGCAGTCTAATTCAAGGAAAGTTCATTGTTCAGGAACTTAAATTTTCCCCCAGACATGCAAAATTGCCTCATGTTGAACCAATTTTTGTTTGCGAATAAATTTAACAAGATAAATGAGAAAATCCAGAGCCCCACAATCTTCTAAACAAAAACGCATGCACATACATAAGCACACAGTAGACCTGAGCACAAAATGTATCTGTGACTTACCTGCTTTGTGTGCCTGCTGAGGAAGAACCCGTTGTAATCTTTGTAGTAGTGCTTGTGCTGGAAAGCAGGCTTTTCTGAAGCCCAGCTGCAGAGGTAACTGTTGGTGTTGATGTGGTGCTTGGAACACTAGAACTAATCAAATCATCTTGTCTTCTACCAAAGGAGCAACTAAACAAAAGAGTCATATCTATATAGGATGTGTTTGTATGTGTATTCTAGAGTTAATGTCTATACATTATACAAATTACAAGGCTAGAAAAAAATTAAAAACTGTGTTCCTAAATACACCACCAGCTCCAGCACCAAGAGTTGCATCTACGACTTGCTAGAGTTTAGACAACTTCACTAATTTGGTAGTGTATCATTTTAGTGCCTCCTCCCAACTTTCTCAGCAAGACAATGATCTGCTATTTCACATTTTTGAAACTATTCCACACCATATGCTCATGCCAGGCTGAGCCTGAAAAACACACTTTGGTTTTGTACTACCCACGGAAAACAAGACGTTGACATTTTTTGAAGAAAATTATTTCAGCAATGGGTCAGATACCTCGGAAGTAACCAATGCCTACGTGAAACTTGTTCACATCTTACTCTTCTTTTTGGTTGCTTTTAGTAAAGAAATTGTTTATAGGGCTTTTTTTCCTCTTCAACATGATACTACCAACATTCCAATTGAAAGTATTTCTATAGCTCTGAGTTCTAGGGCAAGGCAAATCTTTCCAGATCAACAATGACAACCAGATCAATTAAGACACTGGCCTGTTTAAATTGTTCTAGTCAAGGAGTTCCTTCTAAAGGAGTTCCTTTTAAATATGTAACAATCTAAAAAACATTTCATAATATTTGAAGCTTAATTATATACTAGAAAGGCATAAGAACAAATTATCACCCATCTTTAAATATATATCCTGTGTTTAGAGTAAGTTTTAAACAACAAAAACTCATAATATTTAATAAAAACACGCATTTGTTTAAAATGATGTTAAACTGAGGGCTCCAAAAAAATTGCCTCATATTTTTATAAATGAATACATAAAAACCACTTAAGAATAATATTATTACCTTTTATGATAAGTTGATCCTTCATTAATTGAGCTATTTTTTTTAAGATCATCTTCCCATTTTCTCCTTGTATATGAACTACTTGTTCGCAAACTTGAAGAATCTCTGTTAAAAGAACACCCTTCAGATTCTGGTAGATAATTTTAAAATGGGATTAAAAAGGCTGTACACCAGTAAATATTAATATAAGCTGAAACTAGCAAAAACCTTTGGGAGGACACTTGGGAATATTTATCAAGAAGATAAAATAATTTCAGTACTAAGATTATACCCTAAGGTATAATTTTTCCCCTAAGTATAGGGGGAAAATTCAGATATTTACAGAAAATACTTTTTGATCACAAAATATAAAGTAGGGGAGATGCTTACTTTAACCGCAGAAGATCTACTTTATAGTATACTACGTGCCAATAAAAAACAATGCTTATTAAAAATATATATTAACATACAAGACTGCTTATGAGATCTTAGGGGAAAAAAATCAAAAGCTGGATATGATAACATGATTACAAGTATATTAAAAAGTTCTTGGCCAGTCACGGTGGCTCACGCCTGTAACCCAGCACTTTGAGAGGCTGAGGCGGGTGGATCACGAGGTCAGGACTTCAAGACCAGCCTGGCCAAGATGGTGAAACCCCGTCTCTATGAAAAATACAAAAATTAGCCGGGCGTTGTGGCAGGTGCCTGTAACCCCAGCTACTCAAGAGACTGAGGCAGAGAACTGCTTGAACCCGAGAGGTGGAGGTTGCAGTGAACCGAGATTGCGCCACTGCACTCCAGCATGAGTGAGAGTGAGACTCTGTCCCAAAAAAAAAAAAAAAAAATTCAAATTCTATAAGCTGAAAAATAGGAAGAAACAAACTAAAATATTTAAATAAAAATATTTAAAACAAACTAAAATGATTAAGTGAGGGCTTTCCTTCCCCTTTCCTAAATGTTCCAAATATTTAGAGAACTTAGTTTGCGACCTATCTCCTCCCACTTTCCCCTCACTCTGTTCCAGCCACAACTTCTTTGCTATTTCATGAACATACTAAGTCTGCACCTCCTCGGGACTATGTAGTTGGTATTTTCTCCTTCAGGAATACCCTCCATCTCTTCCCACAATACATATCCACACATAATTACAATGCTCATGTATTAACTCTCATGCTAGATAATAAAGATTTTATAGTGAATGCATAAAGCAAATAAAAATGAACTCACCTGTTTTCTTTCTCTTCAATGTCAGATGTACTGGCTAGTCGTCTTGGTATTGTAGGTGCAACATATGCAAGCCTAGTTCCTTTACTATCTTTCTCCTACACAACAGAGAAACAAGTAAAAATTAATTTGTGTACTGACTATAGACAATGCTAAAAGTATTAAGAAAAGGTTATTCAATAATGTACAATTACATACCTATCATAGTTTACAGTATTTCAACAATTCCTAAACTCTAAAATTAATGTCAATCAATAATTAGTCTGTTCAAAGTAGTTTTCTTTCTCTTTCAGTCTAGAATCAGATAACATTTTAACTAAGAAAGGAAAAAAATTCCTCCACATTTTAATGACTTTTTCTAAAACTTCTATAGCAGATTAAAGTAATACTGTGTCATAAGCTGAAATTCTTCCACAGAAATAAAGTTTCAAATATGGTTCACTGAGAGGCCTCAAGCATTTATATTATACAAGCTATTCAGAACCTTGATAATCAGTGCTCTCAAATACATCAAAATAGTCAAAACAAATATTATTTACATTATATTTATCCAAATATGGCTAAGAGTGTGTAGTGACAATGACACTCTGATACATTCCTAGTAAGCTGGCATAAAATACCTGGAAACCAATTGCACAACAAATTGATAAAAAGCAAAAATATTAGAATTACTTGAGGAGCAATTTCATCTGAATTTCTGATACAAGGAAACACTTCTAAGTAGAGAAAGAAAACTGTATGGGCAAAAAATAGTCCAAGCGCTGACTATGCTGTAGAAATAAATACTAGTATTGAATAAACTGTGGTACACCCTAAATAATGCAATATTAATACCGCCTCTCAAAATAGAGTTATTAAATTTACTCACTAAGACAAAGTTGCTTGTAATATGGTAGATGAAAAATCTGGGTTTTTTTTCAGATACTGAATGTAACTTATGAGTATACTAACATTCTAGAATAAATGTATTCCTATGTTTTTTAAATTTCAGAAAGCTTCTTGAATCATAATAAACAAAATAAGCCTGCTCCTTAACACAGTTCTATTATAAATTCTCAAGTAAGATAATAGATTCCTTTAACTGAGTATAGTCCCATAATTTATGTTTTAGGCAAATACATCTGATCTTTCCAGTACTTATAATTCTGTATAAATTACATTTGTCTTATGTAATTCATTAAGGTTAATTAACTTGATACCTAGATCTAAAGATAACTAGCAGACAATCTACCAGATTTAATGTTCCTGGAAAAGAAATCATGAGTTTTCACATAAACCAGACTGTGAAATAGATTACCTTTTCTTTATTATCCAAAGAGGAGGAAAGTCTGGGACTTGAAGCTGAACGTGTAACACCTGCAGTATCTTTTTCTTTCTGACCCTCTTTAGATGCTGTGATTTCAGCAAGTGCACCATAGCTGCCCGTCTTTCTAAGTCCTAACCTCCAAGTTGCAGGAGACTCATCTTTTCTCTCTTCTTCTTTGGGAGAAATTTTTGTAGCTGTGGTTGGAAACTGTGTTTATTTTATTTTTTAAGGAAAAGAAAAAAGAATTTTTAAAGCTGATCAGTCCTTAAATTGGAAACAATAAGTTTACAGATAATATATTTAAAATTATGGTTTACAGTTTCAGGATAAAACACTTTCACTAAATAGGTTAATGTCTTAGTAAAAAATGTAAATATCTAAAAATTTTAAAGAAATAGACTACCTTTCCAGGGGTTAGACTTAAGAAAACACACTACACACTTTATATCACACAGAAAAATTATGATGCAAATACAGAAAACAGAAATGAGCACACCGTAAGGACTTAAAACCATGCATCTTTGGAACCAATTTATATTAAACTTGTTATGTTGTAACCTAATATAAATTCTTGCACATAGAAATGCCTCACCATAGATTTTTCACCCTTATTGGGCACAAGAACAATGCCAGTTTTGCGCAAGCCCTGCCTCCATGATGCAGGATCTACTGATTCCACCACAGGCATGATAGGAGCAATGAAATCATACTAAAGCCAATTAAAATAAGACAGGTAAAGAGATAAAGATTGAAAGCATGAAAACAGAAAAGGGAAGTTACGAGCAAAAAGTATTTTCTTCATTTTAAAATAGTTTTATAATAAATTAAACCCCAATAATTGGATAATGATCCAATCTTTAAAAGTTACTGGGAACAAGTTCTAGCTTTAGCATGAGATAATCTGAAAAAATCTAATAAACTTCTAAAGCAATTAAAGACATATAGAATAGATAATATAGCATGTGAGTGAACAAACTACTGCACATGAATTTTGTTTTTAATCCATGTATACACTCTGGTTAAAAAATTTTATGTCCAACACAATCAACAAAAACTAGTAACTGATATTTTCTAATTATAATACTCTGTTTAACATCACAGCCTTAAATTTACTGATTTCCCCACCAAACATTAAACATTTCAACTATAGTAAAAACTAATTTTATGTACAAATATTTATGTTATTTTTAGGGCTTTCCAACAACCCTAAAAATGCAACCTCTGTTATCTTTAGATCACTTTATCAACTTCACTTCTAGAATTTCTATACTCAACCACAGTTAACTATACAGATTGGTGAATACAGCAACTAACTAGTTGCCACAAGCATAGGGTATTAATAGTTTTTAAAAAATCCTTTCTTTCATATCTATTGCCAACATTTGCTATAATTAGCAGGTTAATAGAGCTTGTTAAAGCTCCCATGATGATGCTTGAGGGCCACTTCATGGACAAAACTGTTATAAAGATATACCTCTGGTACTTCCAGTAATGAACTGCTATCAACAGGGCCTAAGCATTCCTCAGTTCCTAAAATGTGCACCGAAGTGCTCCAGGGTGTCACAACAAAGTCACGGGGGCTCTGTAGAATATTTTAAAGTTTTGAGAGAAGCAGTGACATCTCATAGACACTGCACAACCTGCCATTTTGATCACATTTGCATCGAACTACCTAATGAGACAAAACAGGTAATTCCTTTTGCCAGTGGCACTGCAAAAAAAGCCTACCAAACACTAGGGGCTTCAATGACCAAGAAAGTTTGTGAACTCTAATATTCTGTGCAATATGATAGGTACTGAGACAGCTACTCATTGACTGGTGAGTTTATAGGGCTAGACTGTAAATGCCAAGCTTTGTGGATCACAGATAATATTAATACACAAAGGAATGAGTGTGGCTGTACCCAATAAAACTTTAGGGACAGTGAAATTTTTCTGATATTTTTCTCCAACCAGTTTGCTATACAAAAACAGGTAGTGGGCTAGGTTTGGCCCACCGGCCAGTTTGCCAACACCCACATTAGGTCTCCCACCTCCTCAAAAAACAGAAACAAAAACAAACAAACAAAAAACCTGGAAACAAACTTTTTCCCCCATGATAAAACAGCCAGAGATCAGATAACATTTATTGTTATAACTGAAGCTAACATTTAACAAATATTTACTAGTGTGTGACCCTCAGCTAAGTGTTTCACTTGGCTTATCCTGTTTCAACCTTGTAATTACCCAATGAAATACTACCATTACTGTTATTCTAGAGTTGAGAAAAATGAGGCAGTACTATCTATCAATTTTGAAATCAGCATTTGTTACACAGTAATCATTGATATACCTCCACTCTGCCCAACATGAATTTGGATTTAAGTACCGCTTTATATGTCTAAAGGCACCTTTTGATTTTACTTGGTATATAAATAAACCCTTCCTGAAATACTTAACTATACCTCCTCCTCCATGAAACTCTCTTCTTTAGCTTTTTTAACTGGATGCTATCTTGACCTTCTTTTTCTTTTGACTCTGACCATTCTTTTCTTGACTGACTGACTGTGTGTGTGTGTGTGTGTGTGTGTGTGTGTATACAACACTCCTTATACAGGCTGTGTGTGTGTGTGTGTGTGTGTGTACAACTTTCCTTGTGCTAGCCCTTCCAGAGTCTGCTCTTGGATCTCTCATATTCTGTTTCTACTTTCTTCTCCTGGGGGACTGGAGGAGGGTCTTTACTTCCTCAGGCTAAATATTAATTGTAGTCAGCTTATTCTCAAATGTATTATTCTCCAGTCCAGTCTCCTAAATTTCCAGTCCTAATTTTACCTGTAGAGTGGATGATCTAGAACTGTAACTGAAAACTTGAAACTCAATATGACTAAAATAAAACACCTTTACTTCCAAACCATCTCTTCTTCAGTTCCCTAATTCTGTTAATGGCACGAAGGTTAGCTCTTCGATCTCCTATGTTTCAAACTTCACAATTATGTTAGACCTTCTCTGTCATTTTCCTCCATCCATAAATTAGAGGTCAAGTCTCTAAATCTCCTCTCCTTTATAAGCCCAGAGCCACTTCCCTAGTTCATATTCTTATCATTGTGAGCAACTTCAATGACCTTCTAATAAACCTTTTCTCAATCAGTCTCTCATCTTCAAATCTGTACACTGCTGTCAGAATAATATTCTATAAAGAATAATTCTCTCAAGGCATTGTTCAAACATCTTCCATGACTCTCTACTACTTATCAAATAAAAGTGTTATCCTAGAAGAGAAGACATCCTGCAACATGGCTCTACTTTTCCTGTTTACTTTGTATATATGCACCCTATAAATTAATCAAATGGAACAATTCATTTTTCCTGCCAAATTATTCCACATTATCCCCACTTGTTCATATTGTTTTTCTTCCCTCCCTTTCAACAAGTTATGCAAGCCCTTCTTCTCTCAGGTGGAGTACTACCTACTTTAAGATTTATCTAAAATGTCCTGATTCTATTATCTTAAGTCAAATACAATTTCTTCTCCTTTTAAATCATGCTACATCTGTACATTTCGATTGGAATACTTTATGTACCCACAGCACATAGCAGTCTTTTGTTAAATTATTAACTATTACATTGAATTCAATTAACTAGAACACTTAATTCCATAACAATTCTGAATTTTTAACATCAAGTAAAGAAAACGTCATTTACATTTTATTGGAACGTACACCCATATAGAAGAATAGATAATCTGCTTTAGAGATCCCAACAATATTTATTTTGACTAGAAAGGCTTATACAGACTTATTGTTAGTTAACAATTTTAAGCACAAAATCAAACTGATGGTTTTATAGATAACATCTCCACAAATCATCAGCTTGATATTGCTACAGAAACAGTTCTTTAATTTCAGCTGAAGGGTTAAGGAATTAAGGAAAGATCATTTAAAGTAAACACCTCTATCTTTCACCATAGTTACCCCAAGTTATTAAAATAAGTGAAATGTAAAACTGTTTTGTGCGCTTCCATTTTTGTGATCTATCTTGCTGTGAACACGTGCACACGCACATAGTTTATGTACCAGGGAAGGAAGCTGGAGAACTTAATATAACTTTGTCTAAATATCAGAAGTGGAGTCATGACTGGGAACCTAAAAACAGATAACTGCAAAACCTTTTAAGATGCAATTAGAAATTAACAATCTGTTTAAGGAAATTTGTATGTTAGGTCACTCAAGTTACAGATAAACTTGAAAAAATTTTAAAAACCACTAATATGCTAAATTAAAGTAGATACAGGAGTATAAGAATCACTGAATATAACAGGTTTTAAAAGTCATACAATATTGATAAGAAGACTCCCTCTTCATCAAAAAAAATATTTCAGGCCAGGCGTGGTGGCTCATACCTGTAATCCTACCACTTTGGGAGGCCAAGGCGGGTGGATCACTTGAGGTCAGGAGTTTGAGACCAACCTGGCCAACATGATGAAACCCCGTCTCTTATTAAAAATACAAAACTTGGCTGGGTGTGGTGTCAAGTGTCTGTAATTCAGCTACTCGGGAGGCTGAGGCAGAAGAATTGCTTGAATCTGGGAGGTGCAGGTTGCAGTGAACCAAGATTGCACTCCAGCCTGGGTGACAAGAGCAAAATTCTGTCTCCAAAAAAAAAAAAAAAAAAAAAAAAATCAAAATTTTTACACATGATTGTTTTGAATAAAATTTGGTCACAAAACTTTAAGAACAAAGAAGCAATATAATCTTCAAAGTAAGTTACTGTGCTTGAAACTGAGAATAAAATAGTTTCTAAATACGCAAATTTAGAAGCAGATGTTATTACATTAATTACAGAACCAAGAGTGATTTTGAATAAGAACTTTTACAGCAAAGAGATTACTGGCCCACTATACTAACAGAGGTTATAAAGTATTTCCTTTCAGTTAGGGCATTAGGTATAAACTGAGAACTAAATTGCCATAAATGTTGGCTATATGTGAGAACAAGAGAATTGAACACAGGAAGTTTACTGTAATCATTTGACTGTAGCAGGAAAGGGATTACTTAGCCAAATACCCAAAAGATAGAGAGCCAGTGCTGGGTGCAGTGGCTCATGCCTATAATCCCAGCACTTTGGGAGGCTGAGGTGGGCGGATCACAAGGTCAGGAGTTCGAGACTAGCCTGGCCAACATGGTTAAAACCCATCTCTACTAAAAATTTAACTAGCCAGGCATGGTGGAGGCACCTGTAATCCCTGCTACTCAGTAGGCTGAGGCAGGAGAATCACTTGAACCCGGGAGGCAGATGTTGCAATAAGCCAAGATTGTGCCACTGCACTCCAGCCTGGGTAACAGAGCAAGACTCCGTCTCAAAAAAAAAAAAAAAAAAAAAAAAGAAAGATAGCTAGTTTCTTGCCTAGGCATTCCAGGGAGATGGAACTTCTGGGAACTTTTGATAACCTTATAGTTGAAACAGATCAAAAGATGCAGGCATGAATTTAGTATTCACTGAAGAAGAATATGGGGGCTCTAGAAGTAAAATAAACTTTAATTAAAGCAGTTTATAGTGACGCTAGTTACAGCATGATTAACAGTCTTCAAAATTTTGCAAACTGCTTTTAGATAATTTCTTATTAAAGCATACATAATTACGATCATATGAACATGAGTTCTAACTGAATTCAAGAAGCACTCAGTTTTGGAATATATAAGGTAAGATAACTCATTCAGTTTCTCGATATTCAAACTACATATCAATGAAACCAACACATTTCTACCACTCATTATTTACATTACTGCCCTCCTTGGCAAGAATTTTAGAGAAGGATTATTACTAACAGTAGGGATTTTTTTTTTATTCTGTAATTTATGATTTCAAAAAGACCTTGACCACCTAAAGCCAAATCCCAATACTGACAACACAACAGAAATGCTGTGAGGATTTAAAAAACAATCAGTCCTTAAACTCATGCAAATAATGTCAAACGAGCAACAAAATAAGAAGTTCAAAGGCAACTAAACACAATGTACAATCCAAGTGGACCCCTGATTTTAAAAAACAGAAAGACTCAAAGGACAATTGGGAAAATCTGGGTATGTATATTAGTTATTAACAACATAAATAATATTATACCAAAGTTAAATTTCCTAAGTTGATTATTTTGAGAATGAAGAATATTAGTCTTGTATTTAGGAGATACATACTGACATATTTAGGCATGAAGTGTTATGATGACTGCAATCAATTTTTCAAGGGTTTGGTTAAAAAAAAGGTGTGTGTGGATAAAGAGGGAAATGAGTATGCTCATTAAAGATAAAAAAGGACTGGTGAAGAGAAATCTTTGAAGAGAGACTAGTAGGTCAAACATAAACTCTGAATCGTTAATTTGGGTTAAAAGAAGGATAGGTTCCAGAGAAGCAGGAAAAGGTAAAGTCTTAAAAAGATCAACACACTAACTGGAAAACACTGCTTCGGTGGAGAGAAGAGACAAGAGAGATGGAGAACAGACAGAGAACAGAAAGAGAGGAGAAATAAATGAAACTAACATTTTGAAAACACACTGAGTTTACTGGTCAGGCTGTCTCAACCAATCCTTACAATATTAACTGTATTTCTCTTCATTTTGTTTTGTTATACAAAAGGAAGACAGTAAGTAACTTGCTCAAGGTCATAACAACTAATAAGGTAGAGTCAGGAGCTCATCTCTGGTTTATCCGACCTCAGGGATCATGCTCCCACTGGCATACCAGTTGCCTGCCTAGTGCTTTGTACTATGAGTTTAAAAAATTTAGATTCTCGTTCTCTCATTGACTTGTGGTAATAGTTTTTGTAACTTACTTACCTATGTGTGAAATTATCAACATGCACACCTCTACTTAACAGAGATAAAGGATATAAAACCTGAGCTTCTCAAAATAAAAGTTCAATAGAAAAAAAAAAAAAAAACTAATACAATCATTGATTTTAATATTACAAAAATTTTTAACTTTCTGCCATTTATTAACTATCAACTGTATGTAATATTTGTTAACTACCAACTATAATATCAACAGTAATATCAATTGCAAAAATGATAAAAAAAATCATTCAGAAGAAATCTCATTCAACTTAGAAACATAAATACATATTTACATTCTCAAATCTTACATATTTTTGGAAGAAACTATAAAAATTCAGAATTACTTTAATGAGTTAGTCCAAGTGGTACATAAATAGAATACATGTATTTTCAGCAAACACAATTTTGGCTTACCTTTTTAATAGGTGATGTAGGTGTTGCTTGACCTGATGACACAGTAGGTGTTGTAACAGCTACAGGAGCTGCTTGTGTAGTAGAAGTGTTGGCATTAGTTACAGAAGCCAGGGGTTTTGTCTTATCTATTAAAGACAAACAATTAAGAGTCAAGATTCCATAGAAATTTGGTCTCAATGGTTGGGAAAAAATCATTTTATATTCCATTTTTGTTTAAGGTTTTGTTAACTAAAAGTCTTTCCCCACTGTGATTCCTTTTTGCAAGTCAGTTTTTCAGGGAGCTTCTAGCATTGTCTCAATATATATGCTGAAATAAATAGTTAAGATAATATGAAAGATATACAACAAAGCTTCTGACAATAAAAAGCACAAATAGAATCTGACTTCTGTGCTTTTAAAATGAAGAAAATAAAAACAAATTTAATTAAGATTTAAAAATTTGAATGCATGAATGCAATTAAAAACTTAACAATAACTATGCAATTTTCTAATGGATAAACTACTACTATTACTGATCTAAAACTGATGGTTCCTCTTTAATCAAGGAAATCTAAAAGTGCTTTTGTCAATAATTACCTTACATTCCTGTCAAACACTATGGTTAAATGTCCCAAAGAGCATGTCTTCCCACATCTAAAAAGTCTAAAGTTAAATGGGCACAGTATCATCTTGGAAAATAATCCACCTAACTGTGTAGAGAATCAATCAACAAATAATAAATGTCCCCATTCTTCAAGTAGTGTCCTAGGTACTAGGGATATATCAGCCAATGAAAAGATAAAATACCTTCACTTACAGTCTAGTAGGAGATATAAATAATAAATAAGATAAAACCCATGTACCACTATCCAAGTTATTTATTTACTTTTGAGACAGGATCTTGCTATATTGCCCAGGTTGGGGTGCAGTGGTGTGATCTCGGGTCACTGAAGCCTGTTACCCAGGCTCAAACGATCTTCCCACCACAGTCTCTTGAGTAGCTGGGACTACAGGTATGCGCTACCACACCTACTAATTTTTGTATTTTTTGTAGAGACAGGGCTTCCCCATGTTGCCCAGGCTGGTCTTGAACTCGTGAGCTTAAGCAATCCTCCAGACCTGGACTCCCAAACTGCTGAGATTACTAGCGTGAGCTACAGCACCCAGCCCCATCATCCAACTTATTTTGTAAACGTTATTAATATCGTTGTAGTCTTTCTATCCATTTGATTTCAACAAAGAATGACAAAGTCCTAGAAGAAAGAACCCTAAAAGCAAAAAATGTACTTCTCTTTCTCATTTTCTCAACTACCTTTCACATTTGTAAATTGTTTGAAAGGTATAACTAAAACTTAGGTTGCACTCTCATTTTTATCTGCTTTATGAGAAGAGAAAGAACACTGAAGAAAAACTGTTTGGGTGAATAATTTATTTTACAAAATTCAGCAAAATAGTTATTTTATGTCAAATAGTTTCCCAAGGAAATAACCTTACAAAAAGTAGAAAAAAGAAATGGTTTACAAATTGTCAAATTAAGCTGTAGCTCTACAGGGAAATGGCTGCTTTCTCAAGCTTTCCAAATAAAGCATGATAAAGCCTAGTTGATATTAAAAGAGCGAGAGGAAAGGAACCACACAGCGTTTACGTGGATTAATTCTTGAGACAGAGTCAAATTTTCCTGGCACCACTGACCACTAGCAACAGGAAGAACAAAATTATCATAGTACAATGCTTCAGAGGAACATTTAAAGTTAGCTCAGTGAGAAACTGAGTAGAGAGCAACTAGTACATTTCAATTCGAAACCGAGAACAAATACAATGCAATTTGATGGTAATTAGTTATATTTAATAGAATACTAGAGTTTTAAGAACCATCCAGGTCTTATAGCCCGATTTTTCTCATTTTATAAACAAGGATATTCAACCAAAAGATAGCAGAAGATTTGCTGGTCACTGGTAAAACTGGCCTAAGGTCTCTTGTTTTAAATAGTCCCTTAGTGTCTAATATTGAACAGTGACTTGTATACAAACAAGGGCTAATGAAGAAAAAATTTAGTGAACAAAAACCTAGAAATCTTTGAAAGAGATGCCTGGACTTCTATTTTTTGAATTATACTACATCAGTAGTAAAAGGCTTAAAATATAAGTTAGGAGGTCTGGGTGCAAGTCTTGGCTCTCTTGTGTACATAGTTTAATTTGTAATGATATACTTGACTACATACTGAGAGCTAAGTAATGTCTCCCAGGGAGGAGATTAACTGCATAAAAATAACTTTAGGCTATAGGTTGAGCGCCGTGGCTTATGCCTGTAATCCCAGCACTTTGGGAGGCTAAGGTGGGAGAACTGCTTGAGGACAGGAGTTCAAGACTAGCCTCAGCAAAACAGTTAACCCTACAAAAAATAAAAATAAAATTAGGTGTGTGTGGTAACATGTGCCTGTGGTCCCAGCTACTGGAGAAGCTGAGGAAGGAGGATCACTTGAACCCAGGAGTTTGAGAATAAGGTAAATGTTCATCATAATGGAAACAGATATATTTAATAGAATACTATACAATAGCTAAAAAAAAAAAATGCAGATAAAGCTATAGAAATAGATTTATGAACAAATATAAAAAATGTAACTTTTGGTGAAAAAAACCAAGAAGTATAACAATTCCTACCATATGAAAAAAAACACAAAACAATATTACAATTGTTATATATTACATATGAATGCACATATGTAAGAGTATAAAAATGAACTAGAAGATTACAGAACAAAACTCATGATAGTGATTGCCTTTGGGAAGGAAGGAAAGGGAAGCAGACTACGGTGGGTGACTAAAAAAGACATCTATAATGTTTTAACTTTATTTAAAAAATTGAAGTAAATATGATTAAATGTCACAGTAGTTAAAGTCTTAAGTCTAGGTTGTTGGAATATGAATGTTTATTATATTATACTTTTCTGTATCTTTAAAATTTCTCAAAACAAAGCAAATTCCCCCACATCCTCACAGCAAAGAGTTTTTACTCCATTCCTACTTTACTATTTCTTAGGGAAAATTTGGGATGCTGTTGGGACCGGCATCCTGGACGTTTGGACCTCAGAAGTAACAGGAGCATTTTTGAATTGCTGAGAACCCACATTCACAACCTATCTGTGCCTAAGGGACTCTTAGAAGCCTCTCCAACTTCTTTAAATATAGGTCGGCAAAACACAGAGGTGAACAACAGCCTCCAGATAATTAAAGAATAATAAATTC
Organism: Theropithecus gelada; assembly: GCF_003255815.1. NCBI lineage: Eukaryota > Metazoa > Chordata > Mammalia > Primates > Cercopithecidae > Theropithecus > Theropithecus gelada. Next base: position 38,950,752 of record NC_037679.1, read on the forward strand.
ACAACTATATGTAGGTTCCTAGCATTCACTGAAGGATAATTTAGTAGCTTGCCAGGTATCTAAACAAGTAGCAAATCAGTCTGAAAAATTTAAAAATTAAGTCTGATCTTGTCTTATTTTACACTGCCACAAAATTCAACGAAAATGCATTTATCTTTTAATTTTACCTGTTTCAGCTTCTGATTCCGAGTCATCTTCCTCATCTTCTTCACTAGAGCAGCTAGACTCATCTTTCTTTCCTTCTTCTTCTTCATCAACCTTTTCTTGTTCCAGAGATTCAATACGGGATGCATTTTTCTCTGGTTCAATAATCAATGTCTCTTTGCTGTTAAAGGAAAACAGTGTTCAAATGATTAGAAACAAAAAAGGTTAAAATACATTCATTCTTCCCAGATCCACAATAAACATGCCTGTGGCCATTATGCCATCTCATTTACAAAAGTAACAAACGTACTTGAACATTTTACTCACTTTTTAAACGTCTTCTGTGACTGATTATTGTCCATATTTGCTGTTGATTCAATTAACGGAGATTTCTTGTCCCGTTTTTCACTATGGAGCTTTGTACAAAGTTATGCAAAGGAAAATAAGAAAACTATTAAAATAATATTACTAAGATGCAGAGTTTAAAATAATAACAAAGTAGTTTTTCAGACATTAAATAAGACAAAACAAAGAAATAAATAAATTAAGTTTTACCTGAAAAGGAAAGAGCTTGAATAAAAAATGAAATAGACTAGACAATTAAAAAGTTCCATACAGGGCTAAGGTGGATTTTTTAAATCCCTCCAACTTTACTGAAAAAGTTCAGATCCACTAACCACTCAGGCTGGCTGAGGATATTTTACTCAAAACCCTGTTTCTGGCTGGGCGCAGTGGCTCACGCCTGTAATCCTAGCACTTTGGGAGGCCAAGGTGGGTGGACTGCCTGAGCTCAGGAGTTCAAGATCAGCCTGGGCAACACGGTGAAGCCCCATCTCTATTAAAATACAAAAAATTAGCCGGGCATGCTGGTGTACTATGTAGTCTGAGCTACTCAGGGAGAATTGCTTGAACCCGGGAGGCAGACATTCTAGTGAGTTGAGATCACGCCACTGCACTCTAGCCTGGGACAGAGTGAGACTCCATCTCCAAAAAAAAAAAAAAAAAAAAAACTGTTTCAGGTGACATAAGTCCTTGCTATTGGACCTGCTATTGGATATATGAGATTTTATAGACTCCATCTTTTAAGTACAACCCTCTAATGAAATTGTAAAAACATGTTATTCTTGAGGACATATATAAGTATTCCTTTTGAGAAGGGGAGGAAATAGAAATGGGGATAAGCAACATAAAAAGTTAAATATCACTACCTTTATTCTCTTTCACTATCATTTAGTGAAACTTAAGGATATCTTAAAACCAAAAAGTACAAAACATCACAAGAAAACTTTTGTAATTGTCTCAAATTCAAAGTTACTAAGATAATTATGTAATACAGACAATTATTAGACAGTCATCAAACATACCAGATTTTGTTTCTTTTGCAACTCTTCTAAATATCCTAAAATGTCTTCATCTGCTACATCAAAGGCTGTCTGGCCCTAGGTAGGAAACAAGGGGTGGGCAGTGATGGTCAAAAGTCAATAAATCATAAAATGTCTTCAGTAATTCTGTATAATTTTATATAAAGAAGTTGGATAACATTTTTTACAGTGGTTATAAATGATACAACTACTACTGTAAAAACATACAACTCTAAGGCAATGTACATGAAATTTATGTGAGACAGAAGCTGTGAATATCTCCCCTTATTTTTTTGGTAACAGCTTTATCGAGATATAATTCATATACCAAACAAATCACTCATTTAAAGTGTACGATTCAATGGTTTTATGGATATTCAGAGTTGTACAACTATCAAAATAATCAATTTCAAACATTTTTATCACCCTAAGAAGTAGGAACATACCCTTTAGTAATCACTGTCTGCATCCAGCCCAAGGCAACCACTAATCTACTTTCTCTCTCTATACATCTGCCTATGCTAGACATTTCATGTAAGTGGAATCATACAATATATGGTTCTTTGTGACTGGCTTCTTTCACTCTACATGTTTTCAAGGTTCATCCATGTTATAGCATGTGTCACTTCATTTCTTTTGATGAATAATATTCCATTGCATGACATATACGGTCTGCTAATCTAGTCATCAGGTGGACATCTGTTTTTTTTTGTTTTTTTTTTTTTTTTTGCCTATGATGAATAATGCTGCTATGAGCATTCATGTACAACTTTTTGTGTGGACATCTGTTTTCATTTTCTTCAACATCCAGTTAAGGGCGAAATGACTGGGTAATTTAACCTTTTGAGGTATTTTTCTTTTTGATGACATCCTACAACTTAAATTCTTAGTAGAGTAATAAAATTAAAAAATACATATATTTAACCTGTTTAACATTCAGCCAGCCACAGGTATGGCTTAATTTTAAAAATTAGTCCAGATGAACATATGTCAATCTATTTTAATTCACTGTGAAAGAGAAAATTTCAAAGAGCTGCTGACTAAACATAGTAAGAATATTTCCTGCTGCCTGCATTAGTCCTTATAATAGCCCTACTGGACAAGTTTCCAGGACGCTTACAAGTTCATTATTTAGAATACAGTCTTCTTTATGTTATCCAGTACATGATCCTTTCACAGAAAAAAAATGTTTTTAGCAACAAAAAATCTAATTCTGAAAGAAAGTTCAAATTTCTTAACAGTATTCCTATATCCACAACGACATAAGAATGGATGAGAAATAATGGCTTCTAAAATCACATTAATTTTTCCGTTTAGAAACCAACAACAACCCTTGTTTCTGTACCAACATCAGGATGTTAACATCTATTCAGAAAGGAGCTAATTTCCAAACACTATAAAACAAACTATAAGTTAGCCAATATCTGAGCTAGTTTTCCCATTGTCTGTTAATAAAATAAAAAGCTATTGTCTATGAAAGGTATCTTTTTTTTTGAGATAGGATCTCGCTCTGTTGCCAAGATTGGAGGACACTGGCATGACCGTGGCTCACTGCAGCCTCAGTCTCCTGGAGCTCAGGTGATTCTCCCACTTCAGCCTCCTGAGTAGCTGGGACCACAGATGCACACTTCCATGCCTGACTAGTTTTTGTATTTTTTTGTAGAGATGTAGTTTCACCATGTTGCCCAGGCTGGTTTTGAACTCGAGGGCTCAGGCCGACCTCCACTTCCCAAAGTGCTGGGATTATAGGTAAGAGCCACTGTGCTCAGCCCTATGAAGTATATCTTAAAAGTATATAAAATACTGCTTTTTCAAAATAGGTGAGGAGTATGTATATAAATTTACAAGATTCAAAAATACTTATCATACTTGCCTTTTCTTGCTAGAAAGTCTTTCCAGTAGGAATTTAAGAGACAATCTATCCTTTCCCACTCAGTCCAAGATAAAAAGTTTTAGTTTTAATAAACTTTCCTCCCATTTCAATCTTGGGAAATAGAAGCCAAGATTTAAATTCCTGAAGAATAAATAGTTCTGAAATCAAATAACTGGCTCAAAACTTAAGGTGCCCTTTAAATTAGAAATACATGTTAATTCTAGTTTTGCTATATCATATGCTTTATATAATCAGTTCTAAAATGTTAATAATGCTATACATTTAATGTAAACTGTGTTTAAGATTATGTTATGTGGAAATAATTCACTGACTTATTTTTAAATATCATATTAAGCATTACCAACCCTTCCCATGAATGAACTATCCCACCTTGAAATGTCTGAACTGTAATTAAATTTTTGTAGCAGTTAAATGCAATGGGGTCACTTTAATAACCAAGGAACTCTCCTCTTTAAGAGTAAGAAATTGGATCACGCTACTAACCTTTATTTTCACTTTCTCCCTTGATAAATGAGTCTACTTTGCAAACAGCAGCTGATACAGAATCAAAACTAGAGTAAAACATGGGCTATAAGAATTTCTACTTTCAAAAAAAGCACCCTCATCAACTTAACTCAGCAACTTAAACATGCTCTTGAAACAATCTGTAGCACAGTTATAAAGCTAACAGTCGTGAAGTTATAAACATTATTTGGTTCTTAACTACTATAAGGCTACTGTGCTTCACTGATAGAGTATAAACACATTATAGTATATAAGCAGTGCCACTCAGAGCAACCAGGTAACAAATGAGGACACAATGCTGAGCTATGAGAATGTCAGAACTCTATCAAGAGAACTATCTTAAAAATAACTGCTTAAAAAAAATGAGTCCAATACATCTATTAAGAGTCACAAACACACTGGAGACATTGTAAGTCTAACTTCACAGTTTCTTCATTTTTCTTTACTCACTTATTCTAACCAAATTGTTTTATTAGGTACAACCTCTTCATCTTCACAACAACGACTAATGTAGCTGGGACAAGTATTAGAATGATTCTCACTGTATAGATGAAGAAACTCAGTCTGAGTGCATGGTATTTGCCCAAGGTCATACAGATCATTAAGAGAAAGTGGGAATACAATTTAGGTCTCTACTACTCTAGTGTGTCATTTTGCCTTTATCAAAAATAAAAATAAATACAGATGGAATTAGGGTAAAAACATCCTTGTGTCCATTAATAGCAGAAATAGCTTTGTCATTCATTTAAATCTTTATAATGACAGTTATATTAATCTAAAAACTTGTTTGCTAGCCATTGTATTCAGTAAGAGAATTCCAACCAGAAAAGCATTCTAGTCAATAAAGAACAATATTTAGATACATTCTAGTAAAGCTATTATTTTAATAAACTAAGAAAGCAAATAACCTTTATATTTAAGGTCTGTATCACATAATCTATAATAATGAATTAAAATGACAGTAAATATGTATTACAGTTTGCAAATAATTTAAAGAAATGAGACTGAAATCTCTAAATATTTTTAGGAAGGGTTTCAGATTTTCTATATGATTTGCTACACTTACTATATTATACATCATTTTCCCAAATAGTGTTTTCTATTACTGAAGAATTCATCTAAACTCTGGTAGTACCTTAGGTGCACATCTTTAATATCATTTTTTAAAACAATTTAGTAATAACCTTCAATCTGTAAGTACTAAGGAAGGTATCAAATGACAATATAAATTCATATAGGCAGGCTTACATAATTAAGACAAAGTAATTTATTTTGATTGAACATGATGTATGACATTTTAAAATGTAGACAATAAAAACAGTCTAATTCATACATGCAAAGTTATGATTAAACTTTTAAAAATCAAAGTCGTAAAATAGAACTTCTCAAATGAAAAAAAAAGGCTTGTGTTTGGATATATTTATGGCACAAACTCCTTTAGAATGCCATAGACATTATGTAGCTCCTCATTATAAAAAGCAGTCTTTAAAGTCTTGACTTTTAAAAGAAAAATAATATTTTTATTAAAATTTATATTTTTACAGCTTAATAGTATCTTGAAAAATAAAAGATGAGGAAACTAAAACGAAAAGAAGTTACAGAGGAGCTTAGCAGAATAAAAAGAAAAAACAATTATCAGGGCTTTAAGAAAATTACTTGACTTCTCTGATCATGTTCCTGAATCCAAAAAACCCTTAATTTCACAGGGTTGTTAAAAGAATTGCATATGTGTAAAAAAGGCTGAAAATCTTTAAATTTTATGTAAATATGAGGCACAATTGTTTTTTTGTTTGTTTGTTTGTTTTTAGCAGGGTCTCCTTCTGTTGCCCACTGCTGTGCAGTGGCACAATTATGGACTCACTGCAGCCCTGAACTTCTGTACTCAAGCGATCCTTCTACCTCAGCCTCCCACATAGCTGGGATTACAGGCGCACATCACAAGGCCTGGCTCACAATTCTTTTAAGATCACATAAAGATCTACTGAAATATCGAATGACAGATAAGAGAGTAAATAAAATTTAGAGTGACAGAGGAGCTGCTATTAATTTTTTTAAAAAGGATACAAGGCACAATAATTTTATATGCACTCCTTCTCTGATAGCAAAATTATGATCTGTATGGCACAGGAATTAGACAATTGTTGGCCAGATGCAAATAAAATAATTTTTCTCATACATACTCTATATTGTCTATGTTTCACTAGAATACTGATTCAGTAGGGGAAACACACCATGTTTAAACTTGTAAGTGAAATGATCCTTTTTGGAAACCATTTCAATTAATAAGCTTCTCTCATCTAGTTCTTATCCGGAGGCTACTGTTACTAAATGAACCAATTATCAGCACTGCCCATATGAATGGACATGTGGTAAAAAGTCACTGTTTGGGAGAGAAGAATGCAGACCAGAGTTCAGAGGCTAACAGGTATCCGCTAATCTTTTCAGAAAAAAATTCTGAAGGGGAATTTCTACATGAAAAGAGAGGTAACGTGACTTGCAAAGCTAAAATTAGCTGGCCTTTTACTTAAATAGTATCAATATTTATTTGTCTTCTAATGCTGATTACAAAACAACAGAGAAAGTAAATTATTGAAAGTTTTAACTAAAAATTCAACCCAAAGATTTTTGTATTTGTATATAAGTATAAACCATTCTCCCAAATTTTTTTACTTTCCTTAAGACTTCTACCAATTCCTATGATTTTCATGCCTGCACATTTCTTATATAAAATATATATTTAAATCAGTTAATGAAAGTAAGTTATTTAGAACTCTACTCCAAAAACAGCAAAAGAATTAGATGGTCCTATTTTGAATAAAGATGAGATCATTTTATGACTCTCTGCTACATAACCTATGATATTTTCCTATGAAATGCAATATACAAGGAACATTCTATGGAAAGGTAATTAAACTCACTAGAGGAGACATGTTTTGCGTTCTCCATGATACTTATTATCTACCAACACAGAGTGGGAAGCGACTAGCAGGAATACTGGTGACTGGTTATTGACTGATAGTATCTACAAAGGAGTAGAGAAGTCTAGTTTAACAAGAAACTTGATAACCTGAATCTTTTCATGATTTCGTGAAAAACACTTGTATGACATTATCTCCCTCCCTCCTTCTACCTAATTGTGGTATTAAGTATATAATTTACCTCACTCAACAGAACTACTTTCTCATCTACAAAACTAGAAGACTAGATGATGTTGCATCTCAATGATCCCCTTCAGCATAAAACTTTATAGTGTTTACTGTCATTACCTGCTGTAAGACCTCATTATTCATGTCACTTAGAGAACTCTATAAGCAAGCTAAAAGACCATCAGCTAAAGAATTAGAACCACACTTCTACATGTGTTCCAACTCAAAGGGGAGGCAGAAAACATTCACATAAGAATGCAACATTTTCTAAGCTTCTGAACTCCTAAGAACATAGTATCAATGCAAGTATCCAAATCTACTCTACATAAATGGCAATCTGACTACTGAAAGAGTAATACTTCTTTCTTTGCAGCACAAGGCCAGAACTACCTCATATGGTAGCTGACAAGACTTAAACCATTAATTAGTAAGTCAGTTGGCTAAAAAAAGTTTTATGCAGTTGATAAAAATATAATTATATAAGGTAATCCTTATAACATTTTGAGATTATATTTCTAAATATAGTTTATAAACCTGTATTTCTAAAAGTTAAAATATTAAAATACTTTTAAAAGGCCTACCACTTTGTTGACCATCTCCATATCACATAGATTGTCCACTAAAATTCGACATGCTTCTTCTTTACCCCAATGAGCTGCAGCATGAAGAGGTGTCCAGCCATCATAGTCTTTAATATTAACATCATAGCCTGCCTGTATTAAAAGTCTAAAGAAATTACAGTGAATTAGACAATCATTAAAATCTAGAAATAAACGATCATGATCAAAAGCTTTCTACCATGCAATTTAACTACAATTTTCAATTAATTTCTTTTCAGAATTCACATCCTTCCCCCTCAGTGAATTAACTATGGCAAATACAAAGTATTTCTCAGAAAAAACTCAGAAAAAGAGGATCTTGAGTCATTGCCATAATAATGCAGTTTTAATTAATTCCTAATGACTCTAAGTCTTATGGTTTGGTGTGACACTGATTAATTCTTGTTAATATGACTTGTAAGTTAAATTTTCACAGAAAAGCCCATAATTTTTCAATGTAAAATCAAAAACTGATTAATCACTTTGTATGTAAAACTGATTTATTGTGGGAACTATCATCTTCAGGTTTCCAAATAATGTATAATCTCGGGCTAAATGTGTTCTAAGAATATACTGGAATCAAAGAAACTTGTTTCGTAATGTTTCTGTTGCCTTGAAATTCAGGAGCTGAAAATTTTCAAAGGAAAATGACAATCTTTTAAGAACAAAACAAAGCAAAAAACATATTCCAAGGAGTTGGATCTATTTTTCTGAGCAGTAGAAAGCAGATACTCCAATCATCAACAAGCTAAAACAGAAACACATTTTAATACAATGCAAAGAGTTGCATAAATTATGTTAGTATGCCCTTCTAACTACATATTGACAGTAACCTTTATTTTATTTAGACATTAAGCTCACAGAGAGCAAAGATGGGTCTATAAACTGCACATAGCATAGCCCCACACAAACAGGCGAACGAACACTAAATACAATTCATGAAATCTAGTTAACCTTTACCTTACTTTCCAAGAGGTTGAGCTTGAGAAGGGCTTTCTTTTTACCTACAGGAGGTGGTAGTGACAGCTAATGTATAATCCCCTTTCATTTATTTAAGAACAAATCTGGTATTTCCTAACAATATCTAATACAGCTGTTTCTAATCCTGCTTCCATAACGGAACCATCTTAAGGGCTTGTTTTTTAAAAATAGATTCCCCAGCTCACCCCAGTACTACTCAATTAATCAGCATATGGAGAGATGGGCCCTGCTAATCTATATTCTTAATAAGTTCCCCATATGAATCTCTTATCATTGCCTGTCACTTGCCTGCAGACCAACATTTAAGAGCCATGATCTAAAGAAAAGCTGAAAGATCTAAGTCCAAAGAAATATCTCCACTGACATATATTACCAGAAACCTTATTAATAGAGGCAGAAACAATGCTGGAATATAAGAGAAAAATGCTGCTCCTCATTAGGAAATATGAACTATAATAATGTTAAATATGCTAAGCAACATTTTTAAGTACTTAGAAGTCTGTGTGGCGAGAAAAAAGAGGTAGATAAATTTTTTCAACATGAAAAAAAAGACAGTATCTATATTCAAGGAGCTTTTAATGGACGCGAAACAACAACCGTCATGGACAGGTTCTGTGAATAGACATGCAATGGGAGTACAAAACTGAAAAGCATCAAAATCAAATTGAAAGGAGTTGTGTGTGTTTGGGAGGGAGAGAAAATGTGAAGAAGGTCGCATTTGAAACAGATCTTTTCTACTGATTTTTATTTGGTATTTGTTTTAATTAACTTTCATAAGTAATATGTTCACAAAGTTTTAAAAAAAGAAGAATAAAAGGATACATAGGGACATCACTCTCTCACTGCTGACCTTTAGCCAACTAGTTTGCCCTTCCTCAAAATAACCATACTATTAATTTTTATTGGATCCTTACAGAATGATTTCATGCATATATAAGCAAATACAATTTTAATTTTTTTTTACAATAAATACAAATGATACATACTTGGATCCTTGATTTTGACATTTCGTAATATATCCTAGTGTTCTTTCTATAACAATATGTAAGGAGATTTCTCATTCTTGTTTTAAGGCAGAATATGCCAGTGAAAGCATATACCATAATTTATTAAACCATTCTCTTATTCCTATTATAAACAACGCTGCTAGCAGATTTTCTTACTTCCTATGTGAGTGGCAGTATCTGTAAAAAACAAATTCCTAGAAGTAGAATCAGGGAACTAAAGAACAACTGTTACTTTGATTGAATTTGCTCAATTGTCATTTCTACTAGTAAGAGTGCCTTTTCCTACACCCTGCCAACAGGATGTCAAATGTTTTGATCTTTGCCACTGACAGATGTAAAAGTGTAACTCACTGTAGCTTTATTTGCACTTAATTATGAATGAAGTTGATCATTTTTTTTTCATATGCTTAAAGGCCTTTAACTGATTCAAAGGATTGAGCAGAATTTGCCTCCAAGTTGAAGAGATGGTGAATAAAAGCATCTAGACAGAAACAAGGGAAGGCATTAAAGACATCATGAAAGAACTTCAATAGATATATATAACTGGCACAATTCATACTTTGGGGCAATGGTGGTAGCTTAGCTTAAAAGGGAAGACAGTGGCCAGATAATGAAGAATCTACACGCTAAGTTGAGGAGTTTAAAATTTATCCTGATCCCCACTAAGAACTAATAAAGGATTTGGGGACCTTGGATAACCTAACTACAAAGATCATTTGCAAGCCATCCAGAAACCTATTTTGCAATATAACCCAGTACTCATATATACGTCTACAGAAACAATTGCTTTAAGAAACAATTCTCACCTTTATGTAATCCTCTTTAATACTTTCTATTCTCAAAAAAAAAATGCTGTTGGCAACTCTCGAAAGTTTTCGATTACAGAGAAACAGGTGGAAAAGAAAACTAATTAAAAGGCAACAATGCCATAGTATTCTTAGGAAAAAGGCCTAAATTATTGAAGTTGAATAGAGATTGAAAAGAGGAGGCTGGGCAGTGATGGCTCACGTCTGTAATCCCAACACTTTGAGAGGCTGAGGCAGGCAGATCACTTGAGCCCAGGAGTTCAAGACCAGCCTGGGCAACATGGTGGAACCTTGTCTCTAAAAAAATATGAAAACTAAGTGGGCATAGTGGCACACGCTTGTAGTCTCAGCTACGAGAGAGGCTGAGGTGGGAAAACTGCCTGAGCCTGTCACCCAAGAGGAGGAAACCTGGGAAAGGTGACTCATATATTCTTTACTACTTTTACTAATGAGTGGGAATAAGAAAGACTGATATTAGAAGTTCAAGTGAATTAGAATCAATATATTAATAAAAGGTGCCGTAGATTTTGCTAAGAGTTGGTCTTCCTTTCACATAAATATAAGAATAATTTCATATATTGAATAATACACTGAATAATTTTCTTCACATAGCTGCCAACATTTGTACTGCAGAAGTAAAAATATTATTGCGACATGAAGCTTTGTTCCAAGCAAATTTGCTAAACAATATACAGCCTTATAGAATCAAAGTTGCTTATGGCTTAGTATTTTATAGTGTGCTAATAGTACTAAGTTCCAGTGTTCATGTAGTAAAAAAGGAAACTGTATTTAAGATAAATTACATGTAAATAAATATTCTGCAGGAATGAAGCTTTCAAAATTGATGGTATGTTCACAGGACATTGTTCTTAGACTCATGAACCAGTTATCAATCTGGAACCTCAAAATGACTCTCTGTAGTGATTTACTAGGCCAAAAGGTAACAGATAATAGTTGAGTGACGCTTAAATTCAACTTACTGGAAAATCACAACTGATAAAAACAATAGTAATAATCAAAACTAGAGAGTTGAAAGAATTTTAGAACAAAAGCAATCATACTCAAAGTAGTTGTTCTCTTTCTTCCTGAAAACAGGCATTAAAGAACTCTTTTATATTGCTTCAAAATAACATTTGCAGGTATTTTAAGAAAAGGACCAATGAATAAAGAAGACAAACTAAAGTAGAAAAACAACTCTGTAAAAAACAATACTTACTTTAAAACTTCTGTATAGCCTTTAGCAGCTGCAACGTGGAGTGCTGTACCTCCAGATTTTGCATGCCGGACATCATTTATATGACCACTATTTAGCCACTGCCTGGCATCTCTAAGCATGATCCGTTCTTCTTCCTTTCGAGCTGCTTCTATATCAACCCCTGATAAAATGAAAATAATTGCTTTTATTTTTGCTTAATAAAAACTGTTCCATGTTGGGAAATAAAATTGTCCACAACATGTCAAGTTTAAATAAAATTAAAAGTGAAAGTATATATGTATTTTTAAAATTGGCTGCTTATAACAAGTTGGTTAAACTAAAAAATGTGGGATATTGTAGACATTTTATTAACTTTCTCTACTTATTATTTTTTTTCTCCACAATACTATTTTGATCTATTTTTCCTTTCTGATTATTCTTGTTTTTTAAAATTTGAACATTTCCTAAGATATAAGCATCCTTTGGGCTAAAATTCTTTTTTAACAATTATAATGAATAAGTTTCAAATTTCTATCTACTGTTTTGATCTGTTCTATGAAATCTAGCCTAGCAGGTACAAATGTTTACTGAATGCTTCAACTTGGAGGTCCTGTCTTCATCTAAAATATATTGTACTTTAAAATAGATTATTTCTCTAGCAAACTCCTTTCATTTCCTTTTCCAACATAGTACATTCTTCATACCATTAAAATTATTTTCAAAATTTTAGCAAGTTATATAAATGTTCATTCATTTAAAAGCACTTACTCTTAAGCACTACCCTAGGTTGAGGTGATAAAAGTGGAAAGAGGCCAGACAAGGTGGCTCACACCTATAATCCCAGCTACTTGGGAGGCTGAGGTGGAAGGATTGCTTGATCCAGGAGGTCAAGGCGCAGTGAGCCATGATCATGCCACTGCACTCCAGCCTGGGTGAGAGCAACACCCTGTCTCAAAAAACAAACAAAAAAAGGGAAGAACACAAAAATGAATAGGACCCTCTAATTCCTACCTTCAAAGAGCTCAACACCTTGGAAAAAAAATTAAAGATACTCTTGAAATTCTTGAATGATTTCATGTGGTCTTATGGCTTCGACTACTTGCTATTTAATAAACAGCACACACCACAATGCATTTACAATCTGCCTTACTCCACAAGTCTATGAGTCTTTTTATCTTTCATCCCCACTGTCTGGTAGAGTACCTGATACAAAGTAAAGGGAGATCAGAGCCAGGAGCGTTGGCTCACACTTGTAATCCCAGCACTTTGAAAGGGTGAGATGGGCAGATCATTTGAGGTCAGCAGTTCAAGACCAGCCTGGCCAACATGGTGAAATCCCGTCTCTACCAAAAATACAACAACAACAACAAAAAAGCCCAGGAGATGGAGGATGCAGTGAGCCAAGATCATGCCACTGTACTCCAGCCTGGGCAACAGAGTGAGACTTTGCTTGAAAGAAAAAGAAAATTAAAAAAAAAAAAAAAAAAAGCAAAGTACAGGGAGATTACTAAACGTTCACTAAATGAACAATGAATGAACAAATATAAAACAAGAACACACACACACATTTCCTCAGCTAAGATTCTCCTATAATCCACATCCATGTACACAACTGTTTGGTCAAGATTTTTCATTCATCCATCCACTCATTTAATACATACTGAGCACCTACTATTTTGCCAGGTACATCATTAGGTGCTACCGGTATAGACGTGAACTTATTACATGGCAGAAGGTGATTCATTTGTGAAGAAAAATAAAGCCAGAAAAGGAAACAGAAACGGTAATGAGAAGGGGTGTTATTTTATATAGGTTGGTAAAAAATAGCTTCTTTGATGACTTTACAACAAGAAATAAAGTGAGTGACAGTCATATGACTGGGAGAACATTCCAGGCAGAGGGAAGTATCAGTAGACTCTAAAGTGGGAGCCTCCTAGGAATGTTCTGTTTAGAAGGACAGGGTCTCTACAGAGTAGTAAGGACAGTGAGCGTGGTGACATGATCTAACTTAATTTAAAAGGATCACTTAGGATGAAAAGTTGAGTAGATATTGAGATACTCACTTGGAGGCTACTGCAATAATCTAGGCAATTAATGATGTTAACTTGAACAAGGGTGGCAGCAGCAAAGATAGTAAAGTGGTTGAATTCTGGGTTTTTCAAGGCATACTAAGAGAATTTGAATTAGTTTGGATACAGAAGAAAAAGAGAGGTTGAGAATCAATCAGAGGTTTTCAGTCTGAGTAACTGAAAAAATTAAAGCTTCAATTTCAGAAATGTGAAGTTTAAGATGCCTAACAAATATCTCATCAGAGACATCAAGTAATCAGTTGGATATCTAAGCCTGTAGCATAGCGAACTAGGGAAACAATAAAATATTATGCCATGGGCATCTCAAATGCAATGCTAAAATCTTAACCTAATTTTTTTCCAACTGTTCTATTTGCTGCCTGTCTTGTTTTCCTATACTAAGTGCTCTCACTTACCTAGCAACATGAAAGTCATCTGAATTTCTTCCTTCACCTTACTCTCACCCCATCTGTGATTGTTAATTGTGTCAAGAGATGCCTAGATGGCTGGTGAAGCACTGTCTCTGGGTGCATTTGAGGGTGTTTCCAGAGGAGACTGACATGGGAGTCAATGGCCTGGGAGAGGAAGACCCATCCTCAATGTGCACAGAAACAATCCAATCAGCTGGGAGAAATGGGCTGAAAAAGGAGGATTTGCTCTCTCTGCTTGCTCTCTTCTCTCCCTTCAGGAGGGGGATACCTTTTTCTCTCCCGCTTTTGGATATCAGACTACAGGTTCTTCAACTTTTGGACTCTGGGACTTGCACCAGTGGCTCTTTGGGGGGGTTGTCAGGCCTGACAGGGACTGCCGTGTCAGTTTCCCAGCTTCTAGGGCTTTGAACTTGGACTGAAGACACACTACTAGCTTTGAGCCAGCCACATTATCAGCTTCTCTGGTTCTTCATTTTGCAGGTGACCTATTGTGGGACTTTGCAGTGATTCTGTGTCAGTTGCTCCTAATAAATCCCCTTCCATACATCCTACAGGCTTGTCTCTATGGAGGAGCCTGACTAATAAACCATCCTATTAGTTACCAGATTTTGAGTTGCCACTTCTAGACTGTCTTCTAAATGGCCCCTATCACTATCCTAGTTCATAGCTTATGTCTCACACTTTGACTACTACTACTGGCCCTTAACTCATTCAGTCTTTAGTCCCTTCTAATTCATCCCCCAATCTACTGCTGAATCGGAAAAAATAAAATATGATGTCATTTCTCTATATAAAATTTGTCAGTGGCTGCTTCTGTAAGACAAAGCTCAAGCTCTTTAGTATAGAAGACAAAGCCTTTTATGACTTGGTCTCAGTGCATTTTTAACTTCATCTATAGTCTTTCTTACCATCATCTAGTGTTCTAACCATTTAGACCTCCACATAGGTCCCCAAGTACATTATGGTCCGTGTTGTCGTGACAGCTACCTCTACCTGAACTGTATCTTTATTCTGCCTGCTTATTAGCACATTACCATTTTTTTTCAAGACAACTAAATTGCTCATTACTCAACTGAAGCTCAGCTTTTAAAAAGCAGACAATAATTCAGAAATATTTTTAAAACTCCAAGATAACACACGTATAGGAAAAGTCATCTTCAAACTAGAGATTATAATATCTCATTACTGCATTTGAAAGAAACTTGCAGTAAGATTTTCCAAACAGACCTTATGAAAACAGTAAATTGTATAAACTATGTATGTAGTGAACAGAACCTATTATAATTTTTATAAAAACCAAATGCCACCATTTCTATAGTAAAGCAGTTTTACATATATCAAAAATTTCCTACCAAAAGATAATCAGTCCATTTAAGATATGCCTAACGTTAATAACCTTTCTATTAAGTGATTTATCTCAGATTTGCTTTTTTAATGTGTTATTCTCTTACTGGCTTTTAAAACAGGTAGCATTTTATTATTTATATCCCTCCTTTCATTATAGTTTTAAACATTCTGATCTTTATTGTCTTTTACTATTCTGTTTCCTTTGAACTTCAAGTTAAAAAAAAAAAAACTACTTTTCTATTTATCTAATTTCATGCTATCTTTATCTAATGACAAAACAATTACCTTCTTTAGCTTCCAAATCATGCTCGTAACTGATTCATATATAAAAACAATCCAAGTGTAAAGTTAACATGAAGGGCAATTCCTTATGCTTAAGAAAATTAAATTAGAAAAGAAAAACCTTTCTTTTATTCTTAAATTTTGCAATACTACCGATTAGAGTATGTAGACCCTGCTTAGCTCATCAAAAACTTGAAGAAGAAACAAAAAACAATCTAATTGTACTATGTATTAGGAGACTTGCTTTCTAATTTCAGTGCTTTGACTAACTAGCTAGTGATCCTGAGAAAGCCATAGCTTCTTTGGATATTAGTAAGATAGGTTAAGAAAACAGATACTGAACCGAGACTGGCTGGATTTGAATCTCTGATCCACCACTTATTAGCTGTACTACCTCAGGCAAGACAATCTATGCTATGCTCTGGTTTCATCTGTAAGATGAGAATGATGACAATATCTATCCCATAGGGTTGTTCTGAAAACTAAATTAATTAATACATGTAAAGTGTTTAGATCAGGAATAAGAACTAAGGTGTTAATTATCATTATCAGTTTGAAAAGTCTATGATTCTGCTTCTCTCTTCTTGATTTCTGTTTTAAAAGAAAAAAAAATCTTATAATGCATTTAACCAGTCCTAACCCACCTACTATATAACTGCAAGGTTTTTAAACAATGAAAACAGTATATAATAAAACTAAGTTGGGTATAACAAAGTGATCAGACTAACATTTGTCACTATGATTTAAGAGCAGTAAATATTAAATTAAAATATAGCCAAATATCTTAGATTAAAATAAATAAAATTAGATTGGAATTTAGTCAGCTAACAGATTCAAAAATTAATGTGTCCCTAGCTAAATAAAGAAAATAATTACAGCTACTGTTCAATGATTACTACTTTCAAAGGCAATTTACTTAAGCATAACTAGCTACTGACCAAATGTACTAGAATAAGAAAAGCCAAAAGAATGATTAAAAAACTTAAAAATATTGAATAACAATTTTCATCCCTGGGTAATTTGAGAAATGTTACCACTACTAATGATACGGTTTGGCTGTGTTCCCACCCAAATCTCATCTTGAATTGTAGTTCCCATAAGCCCTACGTGTGGTGGGAAGGACCCAGTGGGAGGTAACTAAATAATGGGGATGGTTACCCCCATGCTAGTGGTCTTGTGATAGTGAGTGAGTTCTCACGAGATCTCATGGTTTAAGGGGCTTTTTCCTCTGTTTGGCACTTCTCTCTCCAGCCGCCATGTGAAGAAGGACATGTTTGCTTCTCCTTCCACTATGATTGTGCTTCCCCTTTCACTATGATTGTGAGTTTCCTGAGGACTCCCAGCCATGTGGAACTGTGAGTCAGATGTTTTTCCTTTATAAATTACCCACTCTCAGGTACTTTTTCATAGCAGCATGAGAATGGACTAATACAGTAATTTGGTACTGGGTAGTGGGGCACTGTTGTAAAGATACCCAAAAAAATGTGGAAGCAATTTTGAAACTGGGTAAACAGGCAGAGGCTGGAACAGTTTAGAGGGCTCAGAGGAAGACAGGAAGATGTAGGAAAGTCTGAAACTGCCTAGAGACTTATTGAATGGCTTTGATGAAAACGCTGATAGTGATATGGACAATGAAGTCCAGGCTGAAGTGGTCTCAGATGGAGATGAGAAACTTGTTGGGAACTGAGGCAAAGGTCACTCTTGTTATGCTTTGGCATAAAGACTAGTGGCATTCTGCTTCTGCCCTAGAGATCTGTGGAACTCTGAACTTGAGGGAGGTAATTTACGGTATCTGATGAAAGAAATTTCTAAGCAGCAAAGTGTTCAAAAGGAAGCAGAGCACAAAAGTATGAAAAACTTTGCAGCCTGATAACGTGACAGAAAAGAAAACCCAATTTTCTGGGAAGAAATTCAAGTTGGCTGCAGAAATTTGCATAAGTAACAAGGAAGCAAATGTTAATTTCCAAGACAAAGGGGAAAAGGTCCCCAGGGCATGTCAGAGACTTTCTCAGCAGTCCTTCCCATCACAGGCCTGGAGGCCTGGGAGGGAAAAATGGTTTCCTGGGCTGGGTCCAAGGCCCTCTTGCTACGTGCAGCCTTGGGACTTGGTGCCCTGTGTCCCAGCTACTCCAGCTCTGGCTAAAAGGGGCCAATGTACAGTTCAGGCCATTGCTTCAGAGGATGCAAGCCCCAAGCCTTTGTGGCTTCCATGTGGTATTGGGACTGTGGGTGTGCAGAAGTCAAGAATTGAGGTTTGGGAACCTCTGCCTAGATTTCAGAAGATGTATGGAAAGGCCTGGATGTCCAGGCAGAAGTCTGATGAAAAGGCGGAGCCCTCATGGAGAACTTCTGCTAAGGCAGTGTGGAAGGGAAACGTGAGGTCAGAGCCCCCACACAGAGTCCCCATGGGGGTACTGCCTAGTGCAGCTGTGAGAAGAGGGCCACCATCCTCCAGACCCCAGAATGATTGATTCACTGACAGCTTGCACTGTGTGCCTAGAAAAGCCACAGACACTCCACACTGGCCCATGAAAGGGGCCAGGAGTGGGGCTGTACCCTGCAAAGCTATAGGGGCAGAGCTGTCCAAGACTGTGGGAGCCCACCACTTGTATCAGCATGACCTGGATGTGAGACATGAAGTCAAAGGAGATTATTTTGGAACTTTAATGTTTAATAACAGCCCTATTGGATTTCGGATTTGCATGGGGCCTATAGCCCCTTTGTTTTGGCCAATTTATCCCATTTGGAACAGGTATATTTACCCAATGCCTGTACCTGCCACTGTATCTAGGAAGTAACTAACTTGCTTTTGATTTTACAGACTCACAGGCAGAAGGGACTTGCCTTGTCCTGGATGAGACTTTGGACTTGGACTTTTGGGTTAATGTTGGAATGAGTTAAGACTATGGGGGACTGTTGGGAAGGCATGATTGTGTTTTGAAATGTGAGGACGTGAGATTTGGAAGGGGCCAGGAGTGGAATGATATGATTTGGCTGTGTTCCCAACTAAATCTCATCTTGAATTGTAGTTCCCACAATCCCCACAAGTCGTGGGACGGACTCCATGTGAGGTAACTGAATCATGGGGGCAGTTACCCCCAGTGCTGCTGTTTTTGTGATAGTGAGTGAGTTCCCACAAGATCTGATAGTTTTATAAGGGATTTTGCTTGGCACTTCTCTCTCCTGCCATCATGTGAAGAAGGATGTGTTTGCTTTCCCATCTGTCAAGACTGCATGATTGTAAGTTTCCTGATGTGTTTGCTTTCTCTTCTGTCATGACTGCATGATTTTAAGTTTCCTGAGGCCTCCCCAGCCCTGTGGAACTATAAGTCAATTAAATCTCTTTCCTTTACAAATTATCCAGTCTTGGGTATTTCTTCATAGCATCATGAAAATGGACTAATACAACTAGAGATATATTTAGGGTGCTTTTTTATAATTATTAAAATCTGTTAAGAGATGCCCCTATACTTCTGTTTCTTTGGAATTAAGATATGCTATGTAAATTTATGCATTCCCATTACATGTATCAAATGAACATCATGAAGCATTTTCTAGGAGATATTTTAAATAAAATGCAGTATGGTACAGTGGTACAGAATGTGGGCTCAAGATATCTGTCATACTGTTTAGGACAAACTCTTCCTACCTGTATGATCTTGGGTAAATCACTAAGCCTCAATTTTCTCATCTGGAAATGGGGTAACAGTAGTATAAACCTCACAGAATTGCTGAGTATGAAATGAAGAAATGCATGTGAAGCTCTTTGCTCAATGCCTGGCATATAATAAGCATTTAATAACAGTTAGCTACTCTCATTACTACTATTATTAGTGTTAGCACTTAGTTTTCCATCTCCAGGGTCATCTCATCTACTAGTTCTCAAAACTCCCCCTTCTTACGGTTCTCCTAGATTTACTTTTCACATCTTCACATATCCTAAGTTCTAACAATGCACCAACCACTGTCATCTAGATGTCCTTTGGTACTACAAACCCAATATATCCTCAGTCTGTTTCTGTCTCATCTCACACTTTCCCATGTGAACTCATCTAATCATCACTTCTTCAACTGGAAACTTCAGTGAGTTCGTCTTAATTCTTTCTTCATATCTGCATTCAATTCTTCACCAAACTGTTCTAATTTTACTTCAACATTTCTTCAAGACAGCCTTGTTCTTCATTTAAAATGTAACAGGTTTTGGCTCCTTTCATCTTTCACCTGGACTAATTTGAGAATCTTCTTCAAGGAATGCATGTCACCATATATCCTACATTCTACTTCATCCTCCAAGTTGCCATCAGTTTTATACTAAAAACCAAATCCAATCAGATTAATTTATTGCTTGGAGATCTTTGTTGCATCTATGTAATGCCTACAAAATAGATATCCTTCACTATCTGGCTCTGACCTATCTTTTCAGGCCTCATCTCCTACAAATCTCACCCTGACTTTGCATCTCAATTCCAGTCCCAATGAATGTGTCTTCCAGTCCACATATGCTATGGATGTCTCCAATTCCTGTTTTTTTTGTTTCTTGTTTTTCAAAAAAAACATTGTCCAGGCTGGAGTGCAGTGATGTGATCGTAGCTCACAGTAACCTTGTACTACTGGCCTCAAGCAAGCCTCTCACCTCAGCCCCCAAAAGCAATGGAATTATAGGCATGAGTCACTATGCTTGGCCTTCCAATTCCTTTTCTTTGCACATTTTGATACCCCATCTTTTGTGTCCACCAGTTCCCTTATTGCCAAGCAAACTCCCTCTAAATATCGTAACTCTGAAACCTTTCCTCACTACAGCTTTTTCTATTCTCTCACAACATTATGTTCCTATATATTTTAATACATAGCACACTGTATTGTGAAGCTCTCTTCGTCTGACACTTCTGTTAGACTGTGAAACCCTTAAGAAGGATTGTCTTGTTTTTTTTTTTATTAACACCCAGCACATAGAACATTTGCTGGCACATTAATCAATACTAAATGAATCACTTAAACTAAAATCAGCCCTGCTTACAGTCATGCTAACAATTTCCCTTATATAGAAGGAAACCAAATGCAAGAAATTTTCAGTACAACTCCATGCCTTTTCTAGTTCATAACAATTGCTAATATCAGATACAAAATGGGAGCCCTTAACGTTGACTTTAAATAATTACCATTGTTTGACAGGAAACTGTTATCTGAGCTATCTAAGCACTCATCACAGCAAAATGGGCAGTAAATTCTTCTTGCTAGGTTGTGATGCTTTACACCTATTCTTTAGTTTATTCTACTCTAGAATATCCCATGACTCTAAAACACTTGTCTATCCAGAACATGGCTATTGAAAGCTCTAGTGTGTGCTTATTCAGGCTCCAGTTTATAACCACTTTTCTATTGCATTTCTTGTTTTTCTTAGGCTCTAGTTATCTTCAATCACTTTTTATAACACCTCAATTCTATTTTAGGTATTTATTTTCTCAGTTTTCGTGCTTAAGATATTTTTTTTTCGCTGGGCGCGGTGGCTCAAACCTGTAATCCCAGCACTTTGGGAGGCCGAGACGGGCGGATCACGAGGTCAGGAGATCGAGACCATCCTGGCTAACACGGTGAAACCCCGTCTCTACTAAAAAATTACAAAAAAACTAGCTGGGTGAGATGGCAGGCGCCTGTAGTCCCAGCTACTTGGGAGGCTGAGGCAGGAGAATGGCGTGAACCGGGGAGGCGGAGCTTGCAGTGAACTGAGATCCGGCCACTGCACTCCAGCCTGGGCGACAGAGCGAGACTCCATCTCAAAAAAAAATTAAAAAAAAAAAGATATTTTTTTTAAAACAAACCCACAGTTGGCTAGATGCAGTTGCTCATGCCTGTAATATCAGAACTTTGGGAGGCCAAGGAAGGTGGATTGCTTGAGTTCAGGAGTTCAAGACCAGTCTGACCAACACAGTGAAACCCTGTCTCTATTAAAAATACAAATATTAGCCAGGTGAGGTGGCATGCGCCTACAGTCCCAGCTCCTCAAGAGGCTGAGGTGGGAGGATCGCTTGGGTCTGGGAGGTTGAGGCTGTAGTGAGCCATGATTGTGTCACTGCACTCCAGTCTGTCTCAAAACAAACAAACAAAACAAACCTGCAGTCATTAGGAGTTTTCCTAATCCCAAGGAATAAAAATCTCCTTTCATGGAATTTATTTACCTCCTATTCCTTTCAGATCCTTAGTTTCTTTTTCTGATGAAGCACATTTCAGCAGGAGTCAGCCCTCTACATCAATATTTCATACCATTCCTCTATCATTTGAGCTCAGTAAAACACAGCTCTAATAATGCCTGTTTGATCACTGCCTAAAGATAATAGAATATAACAAAAATCACATGTGGCATTTTGTGTGTGTGTGTGTGTCCTGCCCAAAGGTACTGAAGAAGTAATCACACATACACACATTAATTTTTAATTATAGTAAAATAAACATAAAAATAAAATTTACCATCTCAACCTTTTTTTTGTTTTCAGAAAGGGTCTCACTCTGTCACCCAGGTTTAAGATCAGTGATGTGATCAGATCACTGCAGCCTCGAACTCCCGGGCTAAAGTGATCCTCCCCACTTAGCTGGGATTACAGGTCTTAACTATTTTTAAGTTTACAGTTCTTAAGTACATTCACACTGTTGTGTAACACATACACAGAGCTCTTTTCATCTTGCAAAAGAACAACTCTGCCCATTAAACAACAACTCCCTTTTCTCCCCTCCTTCCAGCTCCTGACAGCCATCATTCTATTTTCTCTATGAATCTGACTATTCTAGGTACCTCAAATATGTAGAATCATTTGTTTTTCTATTTTTGTTTTGGTCACTGGCTTATGTCACTTACCATAAAGTCCTTCATGTTGTAGCGTATGTTGGATTTCCTTCCTTAAGGCTGAATAATATTTCACTGTATGTATATTCCACATTTTATTTATTCATCCATCAATGGGCACAGGGTTTGCTTTCATCTTTTGGCTAATATGAATAATTTGTATACCCATGTTTGTACAAATTATTCAAAGAGTTGAGTTGTTTTAAATTGTTTTGGGTAGGCTGGGAGTGCTGGCTTATGCCTATAATCCCAGCACTTTGGGAGGCCCAGGTGGAGGATCACCTGAGGTCAGGAGGTAGAGACCAGCCTGGCTAACATGGTGAAACCTCATCTCTACTAAAAATACAAAAATATTAGCCAGGCACGGTGGCAGGTGCCTGTAATCCCAGCTACTCGGGAGGCTGAGGCAAGGAGAATCGCCTGAACCCGAGAGGCAGAGGTTGCAGTGAACCCAGATTGCGCCACTGCACTCCAGCCTGGGTGACAAAGCAACACTCTGTCTCAAAAAAGAAAAAAAAAATCTTTTGGGTAAATTTCTAGAAGAGGAGTTGCTGGATCTGGATCTTTTTTTTTGTTTGTTTTGTTTAGACAGAGTCTCACTCTGTCACCAAGGCTGGAGTACAGTGGTGCAATCTTGGCTCACTGCAACCTCTGCCTCCCAGTTCAAGCAATTCTCCTGCCTCAGCCTCCTGAGTAGCTGAGATTACAGGTGCACACCACCACGCCCGGCTAATTTTTGTATTTTTAGTATAGACAGGGTTGCACCATCTTGGTCAGGCTGGTCTCAAACTCCTGACCTCGTGATCCGCCCGCCTCGGCATCCCAAAGTGCTGGGATTACAGGAATGAGCCATCGCACCCGGCCTGGATCATGTTTTATATATACATACATATATATATACATACACAGTTTTATTAAGATATAATTCACAGCATCTACATAGCATTTAAAGTGTAGAATTAAATGGTTTTTTTAGTAAATGTGAGGAGTGGTGTAACCATCATGACACTCAACTTTAGAATACTCATCACTCTTAAGACTGATGAAACTCTGTGCCCACTAGCAATCACTCCTATCTATAAATGAACATCTCCCAAATTTACATATCCATTTTGTAACTCCAGACTCACATATTCAACAGTTTGGATATCTAACATGCAAAATAAATTTAACATGCCTGAACATGAAGCCCTAATATTTCCCTATAAAACCTACTCTTCTTATAATCTTCACATCTCAAATAGGAACTTCATCCATCCATTTGTTCAAACCAAAAATCTTAGAGTCTTCTTTTTTTCACACCTTCTAGCTAATGACTCAATAATTCTTTTGGCCAAACCTTCAAAATATACCCATAATCCAACCTCTTCTCATCACTTCATCTACTACCAGTCAAAAATAAATCACCTTGTTTCGTCTGGATTATGGCAATTATTTCCTAACCCTTCTCCTACTTCTGTCCTTGTCTCCCTACAATCTATTTTCAACACAAGAGCCAGAGAGATCCTTTCTAAAACTGTATCAAATCATGTCAGTCCTCTGCCTCAATCCCTCCATTGGCTTCCTATTTCCCTCAGGTTAAAACCCAAAGTCTTCCCAATGACTCACAAAGCCTTATGTGATATGACCTCCTGCTACTTCTGTGACCTCACCTCCTACCTGCCTCTTCCTCTGCTCTGCCTCTCCAGTCATGCTAGTTTACATGCTGCTTCTCTGCATATACAAGACACCCTCCCATTCGTATTCATTGCTCCCCTTGTCTGGAAGGCTCTTTCCCCAGATCAACATGACTCATTCCCTCATTGTATTCACATCTCAGCTTAAATGACCCCTTATCAGTGAGCCTTCCTGACCACACTATTTAACTTTGCAATGTGCCACTTACCCTGTGCACTTTCTATCCCCTTTGCCTGCATTATTTTGCTTCAAAACTTTTACTTCCACATAATTTTATGCCTGATCCTGTTGTTTCTGACATTTAACTTTAAAAATACTTAAAAGATAGAGTTGAGAATATTCTAGAAAACAGAATCATACTGTACTATTGTTTTGCAAGCTGAGTTCATTCTTTTCATTCAATTATGATTGTCCTTCAACGTCAGTAAATATTTTTGCTGGAAAAGTACCATATTCTTTCTAAAACATTTTTTCCATTTAGGTTGCTTTTTATTTTACCTTGCCGATTAACTTCATTTTGAAGTAGCTCTTCCATTGCCTCCTCCTCCGCAATATCTAAAGGTGTGTCTCCTTCACTGTTGACAGCCCCTACATGTGCTCCCTGACCAATCAAAAACCTGTAAAACCAGAGAGAAAATAGTTAAGCAAAAGATATTATCATTGAAATAAAACTAAATGCATAACCAGTGAGGAAAGTTCCTATATAAATCAGCAATAAGCCAGGTGCGGTGGCTCAAGCCTGTAATCTCAGCACTTTGGGAGGCCGAGACGGGCGGATCACGAGGTCAGGAGATCGAGACCATCCTGGCTAACACGGTGAAACCCCGTCTCTACTAAAAAAAAAAAAAATACAAAAAACTAGCCGGGCGAGGTTGTGGGCGCCTGTAGTCCTAGCTACTCGGGAGGCTGAGGCAGGAGAACGGCGGGAATCCGGGAGGCGGAGCTTGCAGTTAGCTGAGATCTGGCCACTGCACTCCAGCCTGGGCGACAGAGCGAGACTCCGTCTTAAAAAAATAAATAAATAAATAAATAAATCAGCAATAAAAGACAGTATACACATTATTTAAATTTTAAAAAACTATCAGGCCGTGCGCAGTGGTTCACGCCTCTAATCTCAGCACTTTGGGAGTCCAAGACTGGCAGATCACGAGGTCAGGAGATCAAGACCATCCTAACATGGTGAAACCCTGTCACTACTAAAAATACAAAAAATTAGCTGGGCGTGGTGGTGGGCGCCTGTAGTCCCAGCTACTCAGGAGGCTGAGGCGGGAGAATGGCGAGAACCCAGGAGGTGGAGCTTGCAGTGAGCTGAGATCATGCCACTGCACTCCAGCCTGGGCAACAAAGCGAGACACTGTTTCAAAAAAAAAAAAAAAAAACAAAAAAAAACTAGAGCATGTTTCTTTTTTATATTTATATTTCCTAATTTTTCTATAATGTACACGTTGCTTTACCAATACAAAAATGTTAATTTTTAATAATAATTAGGAAGTATTTCATAAAAATGTGAATTTTTAATAATAATTAGAAAGTCTCATAGGATCCACCTCCACTGAGACTTTTCATTATCTCCATATGGACTGGTTTCCTTAAATATTTTGATAAGTGCATTCCAATATAATTGGCTTCTGCGTACTCTGTATTTTATTTTAAGCATCCAAAACACAATTCTAAGAAAGTATCTATAGGCTTCATCAAACCTGACAAAGGGATTCATATACAAAAAGGTTATTAATCTCCTTAATCATGTCAACAGCACATCTCCCAGAGTCATCTACTGAATGATGTAACTAATCATCTATTACCTAAGTCAATTTATTTTATTTTATTTTATTTTTTTGAGACGGAGTCTCGCTCTGTCACCCAGGCTGGAGTGCAGTGGCACGATCTTGGCTCACTGCAAGCTCCGTCTCCGGGGTTCACGCCATTCTCTTGCCTCAGCCTCCCGAGTAGCTGGGACTACAGGCGCCTGCCACCACGTTCGGCTTTTTTTTTTTTTTTTGTATTTTTAGTAGACACGGAGTTTCACCGTGTTAGCCAGGATGGTCTCAATCTCCCGACCTCGTGATCTGCCCTCCTCGGCCTCCCAGAGTGCTGGGATTACAGGTGTGAGCCACCGCGCCTGGCCTACCCAAGTCAATTTCTAACTTAAAAAATTTCTGAATGGCTCTACCATGCTAGGAGAAAAGATAACGTACGGCCCTCATTGATCTGGCCTTGTCTTCTTTTTCAGCCTCCTTCTTCTTCCTGCCTGTATCACAGTTTAGGTGCCAACAATAGAGAACTACTTGTAGTTCTAGATTAAACCATTTTCTTTGGGTATCCCTGGTTATATTTTTCCATATATAAAGAATGGGTCTTTTTCTTTATGTTCCTAACCAATTTAGCTCCTTCATATTTAGACTACATAAAAATATTCTAATTATAAAAGTTTAAACAAAAAGTACATGTCCACAGAGGCAAAAAAGAACTCCCTTATACCTCTCCTACTATTATGTTCCCTCCCCCAGAGATAAACACTATCAACAGTAGGGCAAAAATCTTCCCAATACCTCTGCCATAAATTTATGTGTGTGTAAACATATATACACTATCACTTTTGGGGTTCTTTTTGTAAAGCACAAATTAATGAGATTATTCTAAATGAAGTATAATGTAACTCTTCCCTTCTAACACCTGAAAAATATTCCACAGTATGTCTGGTTCATACCTTCATTTAATACTATTCTTTTAACAGATGTGCACTTAAATAGTTGAAATTAACAATTTTTAAAAAATTTTCCCAACATCATGAAAATAAAACATTTTGTCACTGCCTTAATTTATATTTCCTGATTACACATGAGACTGAAAATATTTAGATATATTTACTGGCATTTTATTTCCCCTTTGGTGAACTGCTTATTTACATTCTTTGCTGGTATTTCAAATGTATTCATTAATTCAACCAATATTTATGGAGTGTCTAGTATGACTCTGGCACTATGTTACACACCAGGAATATAAAGGTAAAGAAAAAGAAACACAGAACTTCCCTTCAAAAAGTTTATAGTCTAGTAAGACAGTCACATTAAATACACAAATAAATGTAAAGCTGTGGTAGGTCCTATAACAGAATTAGATGGTGTCTAGGATTAACAGGAAAAATGGATTTAGTGAAGTCAGAAAAAGGATTCTCTGATGATTATGTAGGCACTAACAAAAGAGAACAGAAGAGCAATGTGCTGTAGGTGAGAAAGAACAAAATAACGTCTTGTGATAGGAAGAATGTATAGCTGGATGGAGGCCCAGTTCATTTTCCTTAGAATAAATGAAATAATTGATCAATCTCTATATCTTTTACACATACACACACACCCCCCCTCCCTCTAACAGTGGTTACCTCTAAGAGATAGAAGAAGAGAGATTTGTATTGGTTGTTTTGTGTGTTAACCAAGTTTGCTGTAATAAGTTTGTTCTGGACATGTGTATCTGATCACAAAAATGGCTACTGTACCATTTTGTAGTTTCATGTTTTACATTTAAAAATATGTTGTAAAAGTTCTATGATCTTTATGGAAATTCTACAAACAGAAGTTAGACTTGAGGTATTTTTTTCTGTTTTTGTAGTTTTGAAAATGTATATAAAACTAAAAAGAGTATTTCCTCATATACTACAAATAAATAAATGAGTCTAAAGCAGAAAGGTAAGATATAGTGGAGTCTTGCTGTGCTATGCTCTGAGAGAATACATAATTATTCTCCTAGGCAAAATTCCAAACAATTAGGAATATTTACATAAAAATACATCTATTCTGCTTGGGTATCAGAAATCATTCAAAGGATACAAAGATTGAGAATAAAAGGAGTATCTCAGAATAGCTACAGAGCTTGAAGTACAGGAAGCAGAGTTTCAAGGAAATACTAGGTCAAAGCCAAATACAGATAATACAGAATTTATATAAACAGGAAGGATGTTAAGAGAAACTAACAGAGTAAAGTACCAAAACTGCTGGCAGGAAGCAGGGTTCAAAGCAATCCTTGAGCCAAAAGATTAGGTATGTGTGTATGTACCTATGTATGTATGTATTTATGCATGCATACACACAATTCACAAACTTCTCCTGCACTCCAGAACTATTACTTGCAAATGTAAATGTTACAAAGGCACATTTGAAAAAATAATAATAAATAATAATAAACAAAACCTCACGGATTGATTAATCCTATGGTGGATTAATTCTTATCTACCATAAATAACCTCCAAAAGCAATTCAAAGGTTGGATGAGTGAAAAAAGCAGAAACTTTTATGCTCTGCAGACTTCGGATTCAGTTCCCACCTCTGCCTGTTGACACCTGTATGACATTCAAAGATATAGTTGAGAATAATACATTATAGTTATGTATTATTTAGTTATAAGTTATATATATATACCTTAAGCAACTAAAATCTAATTTACAAAATTACTTTACAGGGCAATGTGAAGTTTAAATGAGTTAAAAATAAAATTAAAGTACTATCTGTTGTCATATGTAAAATTATCACATTTAGAAAGCAATGTTTCACTTTGGTAGGCCAAGGTGGGCAGATCACCTGAGGTCAGAAGTTTGAGACCAGCCTGGTCAACATAGCAAAACCCCAACTCTACTAAAAAAATACAAAAAAATTAGCTGGGCATGGTGGCGCACACCTGTAATCCCAGCTACTTGGAGGCTGAGACAGGAGAATCGCTTGAACCCAGAAGGCAGAGGTTGTAGTGAGCCGAGATTGTGCCACTGCATTCCAGCCTGGGTGACAGGGCTAGACTCTGTTTCAAAGGGTTGGGGGGGGAACAAAAAAGAAAGCAATGTTTAAGATAATGTGAAGAAAACTACAGGTATCTGGAATATGAGAATTTCACTTTGAGAGACCCTGGAGATACTGAAAACAGACATCTAGATTTCCTTCAGAACAAAAGCTGGGGTATTAGAAGCTACTTGTGTGGCTGTTAATTAGGAAAAATATGCCATAATTCTAAGATTCCTTGGAAAGAAAAAAAAACCAGATTTCACATAGGTATTCCAAACTGAAAGTCAGAAGATTGAGCTACTTTTCAAATGAATAACCCTATTGAGTGCTTCAGGGTAACGAAAATCAGGCCTATATTTTCTTAACAATAGTTAATAATTTCCTTAAGCAATTCAAAGGTAGTCAACGTAAGAGATGCCACCTAGTACAGGATGAAATTCTTTTTTATCTTTATTTTTGAAGAGACAGTCTCATTCTGTTGCCCAGGCTAGAGTGCAGTAGTGCAATCATAGTTCATTGTAACCCTGAACTCTTAGGCTCAAGCCATCCTAACTGCTTCAGCCTCCCTAGTTGCTAGGAATACACAAACATACTACCACATCCAGCTAAACTAAAAAAAAAAAAAAAAAATTTAGGGATGGGGTCTCCCTATGTTGCCCAGGCTGGACCCAAACTCCTGACATTATGCAATCCTCCTACCTTGGCCTCTCAAAGTGCTGGGATTACAGGTGTGAGCCACCGGGCCCAACCATGAAATTCTTAACAAATTGTAGAAATGAAAAATGGTAATCTGACATATTTAACTGAGATGTATAATAGTCTAGAAACTCAGATTTGGTCATTTTAGATAGATAAATGAGTAAGCTTCCAAATCAAGACATGATCCAAAAGAATTTTTACAAAATTATTTATGTGCTAACTGGAAAATCTAACAAAAGGTGTAAAGTTAACAAAGCTATTGGTTGCAATGTCAATATGGTATATTAGATAAACAGGTGAGATTCTGTGTTAACTGACTTTGGAAGACAAATTTTGATAGTCTCCACTCTCTTCTGAGTTTTGTCAAAAACCAAACCACAGAAGCAAACATTTAAGAAAAGGAAATAGCTCATTTAAAAATTCTGATCTCTTAAGAAAAAATTTAAGAAAAACTGTCTTTAAATTAGAAGGTAATGAGAACTTAGTGAAGAGAGACAAAGAAAGCAACTTTATCAGCAAGAGCTAAATATATTTAGTGTCCAAATTTAATGTGTATTTTCTTATTCAGTTGATAAGGCTTGGCTCTATGTCTCCACCCAAATCTGATACTGAATTGCAATTCTCAGTGTTGCAGGTGGGACCTGGTGGGAGGTGACTGGATCATGAGGGGTGGTTTCTAATGTTTTAGCACCATCCTCTTAGTGCTGCCTTGTGATAAGAGTTCGGCTGTTTCAAAGTGTGTAGCACCTCCCTCTTTGTTCTCTTTCTCTCTCTTGCTGGCCATATGAAGATGTGCTCACCTCCCCTTTGCCTTGTGCCATAATTCTAAGTTTCCTGAGGCTTCCCCTGCCATGCTTCCTGTACAGCCTGTGGAACTGTGAGTCAATTATGCCTCTTTTCTTCATAAACTACCCAGTCTCAGGTAGTTCTTCATAGCAGTGTGAGACTGAACTAATACATTACTGTAGAAAAAGTAGTATCAAAAAGTTATCTTAACCAATATAGAAAGTTTTAAAAATCAGAAAGTCAGCAAAATAGCATTGTAATAGTTACGCTTCTTGAAAATCTGAATAAATTACTCAAAGCCATTCTAGGAGAAATTATGAAAACTAAGCTATCTGAACTATTCAAAGATTAAGCAGAACATTACACTACTAACTTCAGAAATAAATGCTATTTTCATTAGCAAGTCTCTGAGCAACAAAATGCACAGTAGTAAATAATCTTATGAGTCATTAGTGGAAATGGACATTCCCATTTTCTCTTGGAAGTTCTATATCCCAGTGAAAGATACTGTGTAACATTATGAATCCAAACAAAAGTTCTGACCTCAGACCTTTGAAAGTTTTCTTAAAAATGACAGTTCTTTTCTATCAGTACTTAACAAAAGTGATATGTGGTCTCCATGATTTCTGATGAGCAATCTGCTGTCATTCAAACTGTTTAGCCCCCCTCAAGTATAGTTTCTAATTTCTTTCAAGATCTTTTAATCTTTAATTTTCAAAAGTCTGCATATGGCATGTCTTAGTGCGGACTGCTTTGGTTTACCCTGTTATGAGTTTGCTAGGTTTCTTAAATCTGCAGGTTTACGTCTTTTGCCATATTTGGGAAAAGTTTTCAGTGATCATTTCTTTGAATACTTTTCCAGCCATGCCCTCTTTCTCCACTTCTTCAGAGGGATCTGATGGCACAGATGTTTGCTCTTTTGTTACAGTCCCTGAGGCTCTGTTCATTTTTAGCCTATTTTCTCTCTGCTGTTCAGATTTGGCAATTTCTATTGTTCTATCAGTTTACTGATTCATTCTTCTATTTCCTCCATTCTGCTATTGAGCCTATCATCCATTGAAGTTTTTAATTTAGTTACTGGATTTTTCAGCTCTAAAATTTCTATTTGGTTCTTCATATCTTCTATTTATTTCTTTGCATACTATTTATTTGCTAAGACTTTCTATTTTTTCATTTGTTTCAGGCATGCTCATTCGTAATTGCTTGTTGAAGCATTTTAAGATAGCTGGCTTTATAATCTTTGTCAGATAATTTTAGTATCTGTTATCCTGGTGTTCATCTTTATTAATTGTCTTTTTTCACTCAATTTGAGGTCTTCTGGGTTCCTGGTATGACAATTTTTTCTTTTTCTTTTTTTTTAATTTATTTTTTTTGAGACAGGGTCTCACTCTGTTGCCCAGGTTGGAGTGCAGTGGCTTAATCACAGCTCACTACAGCCATGACCTCCCCAGCTCAAGTGATCCTCCTACCTGAGCCTTCCGAGCAGCTGGCATTACAGGCATGTGCCATCAGGCCTGGTTAATTTTTTTTTTTTTTTTTGGTAGAGATGAGGTTTCGCGATGTTGCGCAGCCTGGTCTCAAACTCCTAGACTCAGGCGATCCACCCACCTTTGCCTCCCAAAGTGCAAGGATTACAGTTGTGAGCTACCACACTCAGCCAGAGAATTTTCAATTAAAATCTGCGCACTTTGGGTATTATAAGACTCTAGATCTTATTTAAATTTTCTGTATTAGTTGGCTTTGTTTGATCTTGCTCCAGCAGATGAAGGTGGGGAGGTGTCATCTCATTTCAGCAAGGTGGGGGTAGATGTTCAGGTTCCCCACTTGTCCTCCATTTACACTACAGATGGGGCAGCTTCTTGATTCCCCTGGGTTGGGTGGGAGTCCTGACTCTCCACTATACCTCCACTGACATGTCTCTGGCTGAGAAGATACTGCTCCCATGTAGCCTCTACTAACACCCCTGGGTGCTGGGGGTGGGGGTGCGTGGGTAGAGAAAAGCCTTTTTACTGCTTAGAAGTGGTGAAAGTATTCATTCTCCAATAGGACTACTCTGATGCCACTTAGCAGGGAAGGACAGAAGCTCCTCTTTACTCCCAAATAAAAGTAGAAGTTTTGGCTTCCCACATGGTCTCCAGTTACACTACAAGTTGGGGAAGGGCTAGTTAACCATTCTATGGGAATTAAAGTCCCAACTCTGTACCTGGCCTAATCTGACACAATTTCAGTGGAGGTGTTAGGGTGCCTCATTGCAGCTTGGTGAGGATGGAAATCTAGGATCCCTACTTGACCTTTGCTGGTATGAGTGTGACCAGTGTTTTTTTCTGTGGTGCTTGGCTGAAGTAGAATGGTTATTCTCAAAAAGTTTTCTGTCTTGCTAGGGTGTCCCTCTACCAGTTTTTAAAAGATTGGACTTCTGCTGCCACTTTTTTGTCTGTGGCCATTGCACTTCTGGGTTATCAGCTTCTTCAGCTCTAATTATGGAATATATGAGGCTAAAAAAAAAGGCAGGGAACTACTGCTGTGTCATTATTTGGGTCCTGAGATCCCTAGCTCCTCTGCCTTATTCTCTCCACCTTTCAGAGTCTTCTTGTGTTTTATATATAAGATTCAGAGTTTTTAGTTGTACTCAGCATGTAGTATAATTAATTTTACCAATAACAAAGACGAGGCTAACACTTAGGAGAGAAATTAATCTATTTGTGAAATGTGGCACCTAGATTGTCATTTATAAAAGACAAATTCACAATTAGGGGAAGTGTTTACATTTTCTTCATAAAGTAACTCTTAAACATAGGAAATGCTCAAGACAGAACCTCTCTCTCATTTTTTTCCCCAGAGAATTGATTCTAAACCTCTTCAATCATACATTAACTCTTTAAAACCATGTATTTGTTTATTAAAAACACTTACATGCCTTAAACATAGGAAATGCTCAAGACAGAACCTCTCTCTCAATTTTTCCCCAGAGAATTGATTCTAAACCTCTTTAATTATATATTAACTCTTTGAAACCACATATTTGTTTATTAAAAACCCTTACATGCCCTAGCATCTTACTTTATACTGCAACTTCCAATTCTCGGAGGCAAAAGTACTACTTATTGTTTAACAATTCTAAGATGCACATTTCCTACACATTTTAATGTCACTGAAATCTTCTACAATCAATGAATCTTAAAATCAGTGACTTTGTATAAACTGATGTTGGCCAGATGGCAGATTTGACTGGGTTGTCATTATCATCCACATGTGGCACCAGTCACAGCTATTTATATTGTTTTCACTGCAGTTGAGTTATGTGTGTTGTCGGAACCATATTTGTTGACCTTAACTATCATATAAAATTTCTTCTGGATGTTGTCTGAAAACTTTTTGTTGACAACTTTATGGTAAGATCAAGAAAGTGCCAACATCAAAGCTTGCAGAATGCCTATCAATGACGCAGAAGAAAATCCCAAGCAAGTAATGTTATATAACAATACTCTAAGTAGCACAGAGAATGATGCTGTGTGTGGGTGGCAGAAGAGGGGGCTGGGGGAAATTATGGGATACAAATAAATACTGAACCATACTTTCATTTAATTTTTAAAATCGGTATTTATGATGTTACAATGATGGCACCTTAGATCTGATGAAATCCAGTATGAGCATTATAAATATATCCAAAATATTTCTGGCTTCCTACTGTACTTTTTCCATTGATAGCTCAAATTAGACCAATCTAAATTAACATTCTACTACACTGTCTGCCTCTTCTTCAGCTTCCCCTAATTCCGCTCTTTAGATCCCTTAATAAGTTTAATGGTATCATTTTCCCAATGACAAAGGCTAGAAAGAGAGGAAGAATAGTGTAGTGTCTAAAGTGCACATTTGAAAAGTTAAGACTGTGTAGGTTCAAACTCTAGCTCTGCCACATATTTTGTGTGACTTCTCTCTATGACTCAGTCTCTTCGTCTATAATTTTTTTTTTCTTTCCTTTTTTTTTTTAGAGACGGGGTCTCATCCTGTGGCTCAGGCTGAAGTGAACAGATGCAATCATAGTTTACTGCAGCCTCAAACTCCTGGGCTCAAACGATCCTCCCACCTCAGTCTCCCAAGAAACTAGGCCTACTGACATGCACCGCCAGGCCCAGATAATTTCTTTGTTGTTGGCAGAGATGGGGTAGCTATATTGCCGAGGCTGGTCTATAACTCTTGGCCTTAAGCAATCTTCCCACCTAGGCATCTCAAGGTGTTGGGATTATAGGTGTTGGCCATTGTGCCCAGCCAAATAACAATTAGTATTTTGAGATGGAGTCTTGCACTGTTGCCCAGGCTGGAGTGCAGTGGCGCCATCTCAGCTCACTGTAAGCTCCGCCTCCCGGGTTCACGCCATTCTCCTGCCTCAGCCTCCCCAGTAGCTGGGACTGTAGGCGCCTGACACCACACCAGCTAATTTTTTGTATTTTTAGTAGAGACGGGGTTTCACCATGTTAGCAAGGATGGTCTCAATATCCTGACCTCGTGATCTGCCTGTCTCAGGCTCCCAAAGTCCTGGGATTACAGGCATGAGCCACTGCACCTGGCCCCCAAATAACAATTATTAATACAGGTCTATTATCTCTCACCTAAACCCAAATTTCAAAATTGTTCATATTTTTTTCACCCTAAGAAGTCTGAGAAAAACAAAGAAAATTCCATGTCTTTGTTATTGTGAATAGTGCTGCGATGAACATACATGTGCATGTATCTTTATGGCAGAAATTTATTTTCCTTTGGGTATATAACCAATAATGGGATTGCTTGGTCAAATGTTAATTGTTTTAGGTTTACAGAAATCACCAAACTGCTTTCTACAATGGCTGATCTAATTTACGTTTCCACCAGCAGAAGTAAAAATTTTTCATATTTTAGAAAGATAATATTACAGATTATATAACACTCCCACCAGGTCTGGGGCAGCACTCCATAACAAAACACAAAAATATTTCTGCAAAAAAACCCCCACATTCACAGTAAAGTGAGATAAAGACTACAAAGAGCCTCCCATCAGTGCAGGTCATGATCTGTTGCCAAATGTGCCTACAACAAACTTAAAATTTATGTTTTCATTTTTTGCAGTTACGGAGGTTTATGCATAAGGGCCTGTAGTTAGTAGTACATTTTTATGTGACTGTTAGGATGACTGAAATTACGTTATTTAAAGGACTTAGAACAGTAAACACACACACACACACACACACACACACACACACACACACACACACAGTATGCACTTGGTAAATGTTAGCTATTATCATCATTAGCACCACTTTTGATTTTTCTTTCTACCTTAGTACTTAGATCCAGTAAGTCACACCAAGACTTATCAATTCTATTCTCCAAATTTCTTTCAGATTTGCTCTACTTCCAATCTCACTGCCACTGCCCTAGTTTTCTTGCCGAACCTCTCTAATTTGTCAAGAATCTTCCAAAAAACCAGTCTGAAAGGTCATCACTTCCCTAAAACTGCATCACCATCAAAGGACAAACTCAGCATGGCATACAAATCCTTTACATTGTAACCCCAGCTCACTTTCCCAGTCTTATCTGCTACCCTCTCCATATTCCACTAATGCCTTCTCTCCAAGAAATTATGGCTCCAATGAGGCCCTTTTGTTTAATGCAATCAGAACCACTATTTGCTTGGTTAACCGAAAAGGCTGATTGAAATAGGTAATCATAGAATATAACACATATGCATAAATAATGCATTTATTTAATCATAGAAGACATAAATGTATATTTATTTATCCATCCTTTAGTGAAGACTAGTCTATTTCTTTGGATGATGTCTTCATGACTATAAATCCATGCTGTCTTTCTTGCATAAATGATACCCGTAATGTGTTATCTAAGACTTCAAACTGTCTTTACAGTGCACCAAAAACTTGAAGTCAACAACAAAGCAATTTGAGTGCACAATCTTTTTAGGTTTTTTTGTTTGTTTTTGTTTTTTTTGAGACGGAGTCTCGCTCTGTCGCCCAGGCTGGAGTGCAGTGGCCGGATCTCAGCTCACTGCAAGCTCTGCCTCCCGGGTTTATGCCATTCTCCTGCCTCAGCCTCCCGAGTAGCTGGGACTACAGGCACCCGCCACCTTGCCTGGCTAGTTTTTTGTATTTTTTTAGTAGAGACGGGGTTTCACCGTGTTAGCCAGGATGGTCTCGATCTCCTGACCTTGTGATCCGCCCGTCTCGGCCTCCCAAAGTGCTGAGATTACAGGTTTGAGCCACCGCGCCCGGCCGGTTTTCTTTTTTCTTTCAGTCTTTCAGTTGCCTCACCCGCATCTAATTAAACAGTAACCATCATTTTAGGGCACTGCCATTGAGTCTTTGCAAAGTATTCAACTTTGTTATCTCAGCAACAATATTCTGGTTTTGCATATGACAGGCATTAACAGGTAGAAAACACAAATAACTTTTGGTAAGTGTGCAAT
The DNA here is from genome assembly GCF_003255815.1 of Theropithecus gelada. Lineage (NCBI taxonomy): Eukaryota > Metazoa > Chordata > Mammalia > Primates > Cercopithecidae > Theropithecus > Theropithecus gelada. The sequence goes on from NC_037679.1 coordinate 38,987,744, forward strand.
TCAACTCTTGGAAACAGAACTGTGAGCTTAGTAGAAGTGGCCTATTAGTTGCACTGTTTAGGCATATGGATATCAGTCAATAATTTTAACAAAGAAATGGTAAGTATAAATACAGTGGTAGCCAGTTAAAAGAACTTTATTGTGTATTATTTCTCATTCGTGAATGACATGACTTTCCTCAGGCAGCTCCCAACTCACAGAGGCAAAAATTACACTCATCATTTAAAATAAACGAATGTTACCTCCTCTAGAATCTTTCTTTAATTGGCCTAGACAGAATTAAGCACTTCTTCCTCAGAGTTCCTTGTACACTGGTCCATTTAGTCTATTAAGTATTAGAGTTAATTGACTTCACGTGTATCTATCTATAAGCCTGAAGATGAGGATCTATGTTGCAGCCATCTTCAAATCTCACAGTGCCCAATGCTACCATCAGTTATGATATAATGGAAAAAATATCATCAGAATTTAAGTCTCAAGAATGAGAGTCCAGTTCTGATTGTGAAATAGGAATAACAGTGAACATTCCCATAAATTTCCATGAAAACCCGAATAAGAATGTATATGGGAACATCTATAGCTTTTAGCAAATGTATCTCATTATTATTACACAAGAATATAAATACCCCAAATAAAATGTTAATGTTTTCCTAAGATCTTAATTTCTCCAAGACTTCTAATCAAAATACATGATATGCTTTGTACTAATAAAGTATTCTTCACAAGAAATATGTAATAAAATTGAAATTCATGGATTTGCCAACTTTCCTATGGCCCACATAACAACATACGAATGAAAATATGACAAATTACTACTTCATTCTCCTCTGCTCCTCTCTTCTAGATAAGCTTGCCCTAAAACCAAGAGACAAAATGATAGTTTCCTTTGTTAAATAATCCGGGAAACCCAAGAGCTTACCTATTTTTCACTGAAAAGTGGTAACCATAAATTACATTATAAACAATAAGAACTAATTAAGCTAATATTTACTGAATAGAAATACTTGCCACATATTGTGCCAAGTGTCTTATACACATGATCTCATTTAATCTTCACAATAATCTTATACATTAGGTACAGGTATTAATATTTCCATTTTATGAATGAAGAAACGGAGGCTTAGGGAAGCTGGTAACTCACTCGAAGTGACAAGAATTACTTAACAGAATTAAGATTTAAACAGAGTTGCCTAACTCCCAAGCCTGAGCCTGAGCTCTTTAACTCCTGTACTATAATATTTATTGCTGGGGGGACGTAAGGTCTATTTTCTTAGATTTGGTAAGAATTTCTGAAATTCTTGAAATTTCTGTTTTCAAAGCATGAAAAATAACAACATTATTGAATTCTAGACAGAGAAACCAGCAGATGCAAAGGCCATGAGGCAAGATGCCTAGTCTGTTTAAAGGCTCAGCCAAGGGACCAGCATAGGTTTAGGACAGTGCCTAGAAAAGAGTGGAAAATGGAGTCAGAGAGGTGACAAGCCACCAAAGCGTACCTCTGTAGGCCACCGGAACTCTGGCTTCTACCCTGAATGCAGCATAAATCCACTGATAGGCTTTCAATAAAACTGTCATGTTACCCTATGCAAAATAATTTAAAACGATCATATGGCTACTGTGAAAAAAATAGATATAGGAAAGATGACAGTTATGCCTACAAGGAGGCAACTGCAACAATTCCAGTGAAAAACAACAGCGGGAGGCCAAGGCGGACACATCACAAGGTCAGGAGATTGAGACCATCCTGGCTAACACAATGAAACCCTGCCTCTATTAAAAATACAAAAAAAATTGGCCGGGCGTGGTGGCGCATGCCTGTCGTCCCAGCTACTCAGGAGGCGGAAGCAAGAGCATAGCATGAACCCGGGAGGTGGAGCTTGCAGTGAGCTGAGATTGCACCACTACACTTCAGCCTGGGGGACAGGGCGAGACTCTGTCTCGAAAAAAAGAAAAACAGCAGTGCCCAGGATCAATGGAGATGGAAAAAGGTGATGAGAAATAGATACTGGATATATTTTAAAGCTGAGCCAAGAGAAATCTTAGGATTCCGTTTAATGTTTATAAAATAAAGGCTATAATGAAGAAGAAAAGCCAAGCCACACAGTAAGTCGCCACACATATTTCTTTTTTTTTTTTTTTTGAGACGGAGTCTTGCTCCTCGCCCACAGCTGGAGTGCAATGGCGTAATCTCCACTCACTGCAAGCTCTGCCTCCCAGGTTCACGCCATTCTTCTGCCTCAGCCTCCTGAGTAGCTGGGACTACAGGCGCCAGCCATCAAGTCTGGCTAATTTTTTGTATTTTTAGTAGAGACGGGGTTTCACCGTGTTAGCCAGGATGGTCTCGATCTCCTGACCTTGTGATCCACCCGCCTCGGCCTCCCAAAGTGCTGGGATTACAGGCATGAGCCACCGCGCCCGGCCACACATATTTCAAAGTTATATCCTTAAATAGCTAATTCTTTAATGATCGAGTGAGAAAGCTAATGAAAGTTTTTCCATGCTGAAAATGTCACTGGGCCAGGCCGCGTGGCGGATTCCTATAACCCCAACACTTAAGGAGGCCGAAGCACAAGAATCACTTGAGGTCAGGAGTTTAAGACCAACCTGGAAAACACAGCAAGACTCTGTCTCTACAAAAATAAAAAAAATAAAAATAAAAAAAGTAGCTAGGAGCGGTGGTACAAGTCTATAGTCCTAGCTACTCCTGCTGAGGCAGGAGGACTGCTTAAGCCCAGGAAGTCCAGGCTGCCATGTGTTACGATCATCACTGTACTCTAGCCTAGACGACAGAACAAGATCCTGTCTCAAACAAACGAGCAAAATCCTATGAGCATTTTATAATAAGATATGAAATCTTCAATAGCAGTGTCTTTAAAGTTACTCTAAACAAGAAGAAAAATGTATTAAGTGCACCAATTAATAATCTTTTCCATGTACTGTGAAGCCATATAATGCTAGGCTAATACAGGGCTAATTTCCCTCTTATATTGGAAAATTGAACACTAAAGCTATTCAAGATAAAAACATGCCTTAAATATTTGTTGTGAAAGCCTAAAAAACAAATGTGGTGACAAAACTAAGTAACAGAAACGATTATATCCAAATAATTACACTGGCAAGCAAAATGTTAATCATTACATTTTCTTATTCATATACAAAATATTTTACAGATAAACATAAAAATTCCTAAACTTGCAAGAATACAAAAAAAGGGACAACTCTAAGACTAAAATTATAGTCATTCAATTAACCAACATTCATTGGTCAATTAAGAGGGACATGCTGAATAAATGATAAACTATAATGAATACTACACAGTGGAGTACTACAACTGAAAAGAACAATGACGAGTATCTCTATACTCCACTAGATAGTGATCTCCAGAATAGACTGTTAAGTGAAAAAAGCAAAGTGGAGAAATATGTGTGTGATATTCTATCATTTATTTAAAAAGATGGGGGGTTAATATTTCAATTAAAATAATACTTTTATTAACAAACTAGAAGATAGTTTTTAAAATTTTTTTTATAGGGTATGGGAAGAAATAGGGTGGTAGAGCAGGTATTGCCATTGGAACTAGTATTTTACGTAAATTATAAAACAAAATTAAAATTTAAAAAAGTAAACTCTCAAGTGAATTCAACACATAGTAACCTGATGGTATATTCCAAGTTGAATATACTAAGGACAAAAAGAAATGCCAACAAAACAAAACCCTCAAAAACAAAACTTCGAATGATTCAGTAACCATACTGGTGGTGGTGGTGGTATTATTATACTCAGTGTAATGTATGTGTCATACATGATGAAGCAAATTAGTAATTATGTTTTACTTTAATCCTGTGCTTCCCAGCAATGAATGAGAGGAAAGACGGTGACACAGGATAGAAGAGGTTAAAGAAAAAACACTTTGGTGCTGATTTCGACCTGGAAACAATGACCAACCCAACAGCAATGAGTACTCTCAGTAGCCATCCCAAGGAACAAGGTTTCTTGGAGAAATGAGGACTCTAGGCCCTGGGCAGGAATGTAAAAGATTAGTCTGAAAAATCTTGCAATACCAGAGAGTAAGGAAACTTATAAAGACCACTTTATTTGGTCATGCCCCAAGGTCTTAGGAAGCCAACTTGAAGAGCCTCTCAATGAACAAAGATGGTTCAGTTTGCCAACTGATAAGGATAATAGCTGCAATGGACTGAAACACATCAATATGTTCAAATGAGAGTCGCTTCCAAGACGTCCAAATAGAACAGTTCTGGTCTGCAGCTCCCAGCAAGATTGACGCAGAAGACGGGTGATTCCTGCATTTCCAACTGAGGTACCTGGTTCATCTCACTGGGACTGGTTAGACAGTGAGTGCAGCCTGCAGAGGGTGAGCTGAAGTAGGCCAGGGCGTTGCCTCACCCGAGAAGCACAAAGGGTTGTGGAATTTCCCTTTCCTAGCCAAGGGAAGCTGTGCGTGACTGTACCTGGAGAAGCAGTATACTCCTGTCCAAATACTGCACTTTCCCCACGGTCTTCACAACTGGCAGACCAAAAGATCCCCTCCCATGCCTGGCTTGGCATGTCTCACGCCCTTGCTCGCTGCTAGCGCAGCAGTCTGAGATCGACCCGCAATGCAGGAGCTTGGCAGGGGGACGTGCGTCCGCCATTGCTGAGGCTTGAGTAGGTGGTTCTAGGCTCATAGTGTAAATAAAATGGCAGGGAAGCTAGAACTGGGCAGAGCACAGCAAGGCCTACTGACTCTCTAGAATCCACTCTGGGGGCAGGGCATATCGGAACAAAAGGCAGCAGACAGCTTCTCCAGACTTAACTATCCCGGCCTGACAGCTCTGAAGAGAGCAGTGGTTCTCCCACCATCGCATTCAATCTCTGATAACGGACAGACTGCCTCCTCAACAGGGTCCCTGACCTTTGTGTAGCATGGCTGGGAGAAACCTCCCAGTAGAAGCCAACAGACACCTCATACAGATGGGTGCCCCTCTGGGATGAAGCTTCCAGAGGAAGGATCAGGCAGCAATATGTGCTGTTCTGCAGTCTCCATTGGTGATGCCCAGGGAAACAGGGTCTGGAGTGGACCTCCAGCAAACTCCAACAGACCTGAATCTGGGGGGTCTGTCTGTTAAAAGGAAAACTAACAAACAAAGAAATAGCATCAACATCAACAAAAAGGACATCCATACCAAAACCCCATCCATAGGTCACCAACATCAAAGACCAAAGGTAGATCAAACCACAAAGATGGGGAAAAACCAGAGCAGAAAGGCTGAAAATTCCAAGAACCAGAGCACCTCTACTCCTCCAAAGGAACACAACTCCTCGCCAGCAAGGGAACAAAACTGGGCGGAGAATGAGTTTGACAAGTTGACAGAAGTCAGCTTCAGAAGGTCGGTAATAACAAACTTCTCCAAGCTAAAGGAGCATGTTCAAACCCATAGCAAGAAAGCTAAAAACCTTGAAAAAAGGTTAGACAAATGACTAGCTAGAATAACCAGTGTAGAGAAGAGCTAAATGACCTGATGAAGTACGAGAACTTCACAAAGCATACACAAGCTTCAATAGCCGATTCGATCAAGTGGAAGAAAGGGTATCAGTGATTGAAAATCAAATTAATGAAATAAAGGGAGAAGAGAAGTTTAGAGAAAAAAGAGTAAAAAGAAACGAACAAAGCCCCCAAGAAATATGGGACTATGTGAAAAGACCAAACGTACATTTGATTGGTATACCTGAAAGTGACGGGGAGAATGGAAACAAGCTGGAAAACACTCTTCAGGATATTATCTAGGAGACCTTCCCCAATCTAGCAAGGCAGGACAACATTCAAATTCAGGAAGTACAGAGAACACCACAAATATACTCCTCGAGAAGAGTAACTCCAAGACACACAATTGTCAGATTCACCAAGGTTGAAATGAAGGAAAAAATGTTAAGGGCAGCCAGAGAGAAAGGTTGGGTTACACACAAAGGGAGGCCCATCAGACTAACAGCAGATCTCTTGGCAGAAACCCTACAAGCCAGAAAGGAGTGGGGGCCAATATTCAACATTCTTAAAGAAAAGAATTTTCAACCCAGGATTTCATATCCAGCGAAACTAAGCTTCATGAACAAAGGAGAAATAAAATCCTTTACAGACAAGCAAAAGCACTTGCCTTACAAGAGCTCCTGAAGGAAGCACTAAACATGGAAAGGAACAATTGGTACCAGCCACTGCAAAAACATGCCAAACTATAAAGACCATCGACACTATGAAGAAATTGCATCAATTAATGGGCAAAATTACCAGCTGGCATCATGACAGGATCAAATTCACATCTAACAATATTAACCTTAAATGTAAATGGACCAATCAGTGTGCTGTATTCAGGAGACCCATCTCACGTGAAAAGACACACATAGGCTAAAAATAAAGGGATGGAGGAAGATCTACCAAGCAAACTGAAAGCCAAAAAAAAAAAAAAAAAAAAAAAAAAAGCAGGGTTTACAATCCTGGTCTCTGATAAAACAGACTTCAAAACCATCAAAGATCAAAAGAGACAAAGAAGGCCATTACATAATGGTAAAGGGATCAATTCAACAAGAAGAGCTAACTATTTTAAATATATATGCATCCAGGAGCACTCAGATACATAAAGCAAGTTCTTAGAGACATACAAAGAGACTTAGACTCACACACAGTAATAGTGGGAGACTTTTAACACCCCGATGTCAATATTAAACAGATCAACGAGACAGAAAATTAACAAGGATATCCAGGACTTGAACTCAGCTCTGGATCAAGCACACCTAATAGACATCTACGGAACTCTCCACCGCAAATCAACAGAATATACATTCTTCTCAGCACCACAAGGCCCTTATTCTAAAACTGACCACATAATTGGAAGTAAAACACTTCTCAGCAAATGTGAAAGAACAGAAATCACAATAAACTGTCTCTCAGACCACAGTGCAATCAAATTAGAACTTGGGATTAAGAAACTCACTCAAAACCACACAACTGCATGGAAACTGAACACCCTGCTCCTGAATGACAAAAGGGTAAATAACAAAATGAAGGTAGAAATAAAGATGTTCTTTGAAACCAATGAGACACAATGCACCCGAATCTCTGGGACACATTTAAAGCAGTATATAGAGGGAAATGTATAGCACTAAATGCCCACAAGAAAAGCAGGAGCGATCTAAAATTGACAGCCTAACATCACAATTAAAACAACTAGAGAAACAAGAGCAAACAAATTCAAAAGCTAGCAGAAGACAAGAAATAGCTAAGATCAGAGTAGAACTGAAGGAGACAGAGACAGAAAAAAAAGCCTTCAAAAAAATCAATGGCTTTTTGAAAAGATCAACAAAATAGATAGACCACTAGCAAGACTAATAAAGAAAAGAGAGAAGCATCCAAAAGACACAATAAAAAATGATGAAGTGGTCATCGTCACTGATCCCACAGAAATACAAACTACCATCAGAGAATGCAATAAACACTTCTATACAAATAAACTAGAAAATCCATAAGAAATGGATAAATTCCTGGACACATACACCCTCCCAAGATTAAACCAGGAAGAAGTTGAATCTCTGAATAGACCAATAACAGGTTCTGAAATTGAGGCAATAATAGCCTACGAACCAAAAAAAGTCCAGGACCAGATGGATTCATAGCCAAATTCTACCAGAGGTACAAAGAGGAGCTGGTACCATTCCTTCTGAAACTATTCTGATCAACAGAAAAAGACGCAATCCTCCCTAACTCATTTTATGAGGCCAGCATCATCCTGATACCAAAGCCTGGCAGACACACAACAAAAAAAGAGAATTTTAGGCCAACATCCCTTATGAACATCGATGTGAAAACCCTCAGTGAAATACTGGCAAACCGAATCCAGCAGCACATCAAAAAGCTTATAAACCACAATCAAGTCGGCTTCATCCCTGGGATGCAAGGCTGGTTCAATATATGCAAATCAATAAATGTAATCCATCACATAAAGAGAACCAACGACAAAAACCACATGATTATCTCAATAGATGTAGAAAAGGCCTTTGATAAAATTTAACAGGCTTTCATGCTAAAAACTCTCAATAAACTAGGTATTGATGGAGCATATCTCAAAATAATAAGAGCTATTTATGACAAACCCACAGCCAATATTATATTGAATGGGCAAAAACTGGAAGCATTCCCTTTGAAAACCTGCACAAGACAAGGATGCCCTCTCTCACCACTCCTTTTCAACATAGTATTGGAAGTTCTGGCCAGGGCAATCAGGCAAGAGAAAGCAATAAAGCGTATTCAAATAGGAAGAGATGAAGTCATATTGTCTCTGTTTACAGACGACAAGATTGTATATTTAGAAAACCCCATCGTCTTAGCCCAAAATCTCCTTAAGCTGATAAGCAACTTCAGCAAAGTCTCAGGATACAAAACCAATGTGCAAAAATCACAAGCATTCCTATACACCAATAACAGACAAACAGACAGCCAAATCATGAGTGAACTCCCATTCACAATTGCTACTAAGAGAATAAAATACCTAGGAATACAATTTATAACTTATAAGGGATGTGAAGGACCTCTTCAAGGAGAACTACCAACCACTGCTCCAGGAAATAAGAGAGAACACAAACAAATGGAAAAACATTCCATGCTCATGGATAAAAAGAATCAATATCATGAAAATGGCCTTACTACACAAAGTAATTTATAGATTCAATGCTATCCCCATCAAGCTACCACTGACTTTCTTCACAGAATTGGAAAAAACTACTTTAAACTTCATATGGAACCAAAAAAGAGCCGGCATAGCCAAGACAATCCTGGGCAAGAAGAACAAAGCTGCAGGTATCACACTACCTGACTTCAAACTTTACTGGAAGGCTACAGTAACCAAAACAGCATGATACTGGTACCAAAACAGATATACAGACCAAGGGAATAGAATGGAGGCCTCAGAAATAACACCATACATCTATCAACATCTGATCTTTGACAAACCTGACACACACAAGCAATGGGGGAAAGATTCCCTATTTAATAAATGGTGTTGGGAAAACTGGCCAGCCATATGCAGAAAACTGAAACTGGACCCCTTCTTTACACCTTATACAAAAATCAACTCAAGATGGATCAAAGACTTAAACGTAGGACCTAAAATCATTAAAATTCTAGGAAAAAAAACTGGGCAATACCATTCAGGACATAGGCATAAAGAATTCATGGGCAAAGAATTCATGTCTAAAACACCAAAAGCAATGGCAACAAAAGCCAAAATTGACAAATGGTATCTAATTAAAGATACTGTGCACAGCAAAAGAAACTATCATCAGAGTGAACAGGCAACTTACGGAACGGGAGAAAATTTTTGCAATCTATCCATCTGACAAAGGGCTAATATCCAGAATCTACAAAGAACTTAAACAAATTTACAAGAAAAAAGCAAACAACTCCATCAAAAAACGGACAAAGGATATGAACAGGCATTTCTCAAAAAAAGACATTTACGCAGCCAACAGACATATGAAAAAACGCTCATCATCACTGGTAATTAGAGAAATACAAATCAAAACCACAATGAGATACCATCTCACGACAGTTAGAATGGCGATCATTAAAAAGTCAGGAAACAACAGGTGCTGGAGAGATTGTGGAAAAATAGGAATGCCTTTACACTCTTGGTGGGAGTGTAAATTAGTTCAACTACTGTGGAAGACAGTGTGGTGATTCCTCAAGGGTCTAGAACCAGAAATACCATTTGACCTAGCAATCTCATTACTGGGCATACACCCAAAGGATTATAAATCATCCTAGGATAAAGACACAGGCACACGTATGTTCACTGTAGCACTATTCAATAGAAAAGACTTGAAACCAACCCAAATGCCAATCAATGATAGACTGGATTAAGAAAATGTGGCATATATACACCATGGAATATTGTGCAGCCATAAAAAAGGATGAGTTCATGTCCCTTCAGGGACCTGGATAAAGCTGGAAACCATCATTCTCAACAAGCTATTACAAGATCAGAAAACCAAACACCACATGTTCTCACTCATAAGTGGGAGTTGAACAATAAGAACACATGTACACAGGGATGGGAACATCACACACCAGGGCCTGCAGGGGGTGGGGGGCTAGGGGAGGGATAACATTAGGAGAAATACCTAATGTAGGTGATGGGTTGATGGGTGCGGCACATCATCATGGCATATATATTTCTGTGTAACAAAATTGCACGTTCTGCACATGTAACCCAGAACTTAAAGTATCATACAAATAAAATAAAATAGAAAATGCATGAGCTCCTAATATTACTTAAACTAGAAAAAAAAATTAGTCCCTACTGAAGGTAGATAGCAAGGAAATTCATTATTTAAAAAGCCAGTATATAAGGAGAAATAATATATTCTATCTCCCCTATAAAAATTGTACTGAAGTAATATGGTTTGGCTGTGTCCTCACCCAAATCTCATCTTGAATTGTAGTTTCCATAAGCCCCATGTGTTGTAGGAGGAACCCAGAGGCAGGTAAGTGAATCATAGGGGCGGTTACCCCTATGCTTCTGTTCTTGTGACAGTGAGTGAGTTCTCATGAGATGTGATGATTTTATAAGGGGCTTTTCCTCCTTTGCTTGGCATTGTCCCTTCCTGCCGCCATGTGAAGAAGAATGTGTTTGCTTCCCCTTCCACCGTGATTGTTAAGTTTCCTGAGGCTTCCCCAGCCCTGTGAAACTGTGAGTCAATTAAACCTTGTTCCTTTATAAATTACCCAGTCTTGGGCAGTTTTTTACAACAGCATGAGAATGAACTAATACAAAGGGTAACCAAATAGCAGAGATGAGAAAGTTTCTTTTACAAAAATATTCCAACTAATAAATAAAAAAGAATGACAATTAAAATGTTACCATTGTATAGTTCCTATGTTTTCATCTAATTATTTCTTCAAAGAACTTGGTTTTCAATGCTTTGCGCATAGTAATTCAATTATAATTTATGCCATAGATGTATAACTAATTGATAATTCAAGATTGGAACAATAAGTTGCATACATGGGTTCTTGGGCCCTAAAATCATTTGCCTTTTCTAGTATGTCCAAAGTCATACTGTTTCATTTTATTTCTAATCCATAGCCAATGACATTAACACTCTAATTTTTAAGGAAGAGTATGCCTTGATGTGATAGTGGAAAGTTTATACTACTCATATTAGTTTGCTAGGACTACCATAATAAAATGCCACACACTGAGTGGCTTAAACAATAGAAATATTATTTTCTCACAGTTCTGGGGCCTAGAAGTCCAAGATCAATGTGTCAGCAGCTTTGGTTTCCTCACAGGCCTCTCTCCTTGCTTGGTAGATGGCTGCCTTCTTGTTTGTTCACATGGTTTCTTTCCTCTCTATGAGAGGGACCCTGGTGTCTCTTTTTGTGTCCAAATGTCTTCCTCTTATAAGAAAACCAGCCAGACTGGATCAGAAACAATTCTGTCGGCTTCATTTTAGCTTAATCATCCCTTTAAAGGCCCCTTCTCTAAATAGAATCACATTCTGAGGTACTGGAGGTTAGGATTTCAACTAAGAATTTTGGGTGACACTATTCCGCCCATAATACTGATGCAGCACCCCAAAGGAAAAGAATGATGTTAATGCATACATTTTAGTATCTGACATGATATATACAGTAGGTGCTTAAATATTTACTGATTGCATAATTTTAAAAACATGTTAAAGTAATAATATTCTTAAGAATGAAAAACTCAAGATAGTATTTATTAAAACAATGCATATGCTGAACATAAAATCAGGCTCCACAAACTCACCTCATTTACTTGTCCTCCATTCTACTCTGAATAAAGGGCATTATTAAATAATCTGTATTTTTAGTTTTCCCTAGGACTTCTACCTTGTTAAGAATAAGCAAAAGTTAAGGGTAATTATTTTGGTGAAAATGTGAGATAATTGAGCCACAATATGAACAGCCATCATTCATCTGGTCTATTCACTTGGTTTCAATTACGCTACAGGCCAAATGTAAAATTGTTAAATGTCTAGAAATGAAACTGTAATCTGACATTCTTTGTTCTACTATTTCCAACAGAGGTTAAAAATTTGGAACTCAATGTATCCTAATCATCCTCAAATCCTCAGAGTAAATGAATCTAGGCTTAACTGCACATATCAATACGGATGATTTACTACTATTCTGTGCATAAATGTAGTTAGTGAAGAAGCATATAAACAAACAACTGATGTGTTAGAGATGATGATGATGAATTTGCCAAGAACATCAGACACACTTCCTGGAGGAAATGACCCTTATACAAACTGCATCTTTAGAGTTTGGTAGAAGCTGCTCAAGTAATGCAACAGCAGGCAAATAAACTATTATGAAAAAAGACACACTGATGTAAACCAGTAGGGAATGTTGGGGAACTAAAAGTAGTCCAGTATTGACAGAGTGAAAAATGTGAAGTGGAATGCAGTATGAGAAAAAAGGCTCAGGAAGAACCTAGATCTTTCCAATTTTACAAATAATCTTAAATTATTGAGACTAAGTAGATTGGTCAAGGACACAAAGCCAGTGAATGGGAGAACTAGGATTTGCAACAAATTTAACTCCAAAATACTTCAGTTAGCACAGTGACCATATGCCCCAGTTTCCTATCCCCTGGTTTGTAACTATTGTCTACATTATTATTATTATTATTATTATTATTATTATTACAAGTGCTTTCTTTCATTCCTATAAAACATTCTGATCTGTAGACTATCTTCACCCTATCGATTAGGCCACCAGAATATTATTTTTCTATACCCAAGAAAACTAGGGTTTCAATAATTTCACTTAATCATTAGTGAAATTAACTGCTGAAAGAGGTGTTTTTAATGTATTTCTTTCTTTTTTTTTTTTTTTTGAAACAGGGTGTTACTCTTGTCACCCAGGCTTAAGTGCAATGGTGCTATTTTAACTTACTGCAACCTCTGCCTCCCAGGCTCAAGCAATTCTCCTGCCTTAGCCTCAAGAGTATTTGGGACTACACGTGCACATCATTGTGCCTGGCTAATTTTTCTGTATGTTTTGCAGACCTGGGGTTTTGTCATGTTGCCCAGGCTGGTCTCGAACTCCTGAGCTCAAGCGAAGCCTCCCAAAGTGCTGGGATTACAGGCATGAGCCACCATGCCCAGCCTGCTAAAAGAGATTATGCCGATAAAAATAATTGAGCATTTGGAAGGATTTTGGGCTATCATCACCTTAACAAATCATCCAGTATATGCTAGAGTTAAACTGCCCTTTATAAAAAGTCATTATTGTAAAAAAGATCTCATGTGGCAGAAAGAATAAAAAGGAAAACTTATTCTTCTAATTTTAATCTGGTTCCAGGAAACTCCATAGTCTATAGCACAGTCATAAATTCAAACTAAAGTAATTAGACTAGCAACTATAGTCAACCTTGGCCCCAAAAGGTCACTTTTGTTTGTACAAGTCCTGTAAAGCATATATTCTATATCCCACTCTCCAAAAAATGAAAGTAATAGTCACCCTACTGATAATATTAGCAACTGCAACAAACTGCTTACCTTTCTCCTCATGCTTCTTATATACTAGCATGTAAAAGCTGAATATGCCAAGATATTTACTTTTCCTAGCTACAACATGGACAAATGACCAGGACCAGGCTAAAAGAAGTCTCATTATGGGATGTCTTCAGCAACTGGAGGGTTCCCTTGGAAAGGTTTTCCTCTTTGATGTACACAGAATATGGAGAGAATATTTTCTACTCGCAATCCATTTTTTATTTGCTTTTGGATGTGGATATGTAAAACACAATTCTAGAGTTGTTGCAATCACCTTGTAACCATGAGGGGAGAAGGCTAAGAATAAGATCCATTTTTGGGAAATGCAGAAGAAAAAACTGAAAGATCCCAGGTCCTTGCTGACATCACTGAGCTGCTTAATAAATCTAAATGTCCTTCCTCTAAATGATATTTTATCCTGTATAACAAGTACCATTATTCTTTAGGTAATTTTAAATTGGGTATTCTATTACTTGCAGCTAAAAGCATTCCAACTTACACAATAGGTCTGTGACCTAATCAAGTCTATGCAAAGAAATTATTCAAGACAATTAATATTGTCTTTTCAAACTCAGAAACATGAATACAAAAAGGAAACATAAGAATTAAACATCTGAAGAAAGAGGTTGAGTTTTCATTTTCCCAGTGTAGATACAAAAGGTAATGGTCAAAAGTTAACATGTACTATTTCCTATGAGCCAGGTCCTATGTTTGATGAATTACTTCAGTTAATCCTCACAACAAACCTAGGAAATATTACTTTATAGAGGAGAAAACTAAAGCCTAGAAAAATTAAACAACTTGCCAACTCCTTGATAGTGATTCAGGAGGCATACATATTCCATATCAATTAACTCCAGAGCCTAATCATTAAGTATAAAGATAAATACATAATTAACCGGTTTATTTTTTTTTTCTATGAAGAGATTTAAGTCTTCTATTGAGCAGGAAAAGTCCAAAAAGGAAGTAAAGAACTTGAGAATCATGATTGTTAAGTGTGAACAACTACTGCTGTTTTGCAATGGGAAAAAGACTTCCTCAGTTTATATACAAAAAAATTACGGCTCAGAAAGAGGAAACAAATTATGGAAAGATGTCGTATAGTAAGTGGCAGAGTCAGTAATAAAATTCAGGTAATTCAGACCTTACCATTCCCAGGCCCACTTTTCATTTCACCATACAGTTTCTGCCTTGAAATTTAGATATTGTATCTCCAGTACAAACGGGGAAAAAAAGTAAAATGTATAGAGATAAAACTATGAAGGCTTATTAAGATATTTACAGAGTAGAATTCTCATGTTTAATATTTATTCATTGATAAGCTTTGATATGAGCAGAGAGACAACACAACTGTTTACTGTGTGGACAGATAGTAACAAGAAAAATAATTTAATGAAAAAATTATTTTTCAAGATATCTACACTTCCATTGTTAAATGCTTAAAACAATCAGATGTTTTTAATATGTACCCACACATTAAAGGTAGTAGAGAATACAATGACTATTTCTCACAGAATTTTCTAAAACATGTATTTTTTAAAAAAGACAATCTTCAGAAAAACTAAGTAAACAGGCTCACTGGAGAACTATGTATCATATTCTCCCTATAGCAAGTAACCCAGTTGCCAATTTTATGATTATAAAGGAATGGGTTCGACTGCTAAGTATTAACCCTGAATCATTTGACAATGCTCCAGCCGTACTCAAAAGAAAAAAGATGGAGACAGAGAACGTGTACAATTACTAATATTAATACAAAGTACCAAAGGCCAAAGAGGGTGGGAAGACAGAAAGAAGATCTGATTCTGAGAATATATGGATTCCCAATAACCACTTATTTTCTTTCTTGGAAGAATAATTTTCATGAATTCAAGTATTATAAGAGTTCACTCATTTATCTTTATCATTTCAATAAACACTCAGGTCTCTCAAATAGTATTAGAATAAAATTAAAACAGAGAACTGGCTTACTCTGCAATATCAAGATATCCACAGGAAGCTGCTGCATGTAGTGGTATCCAGCCTTCATTATCAGGTTGATTAATATTTGCTCCATTTTCTACCAGAAACTTCACCATATCAACATTGTCATCAATGCAAGCCTAAAAACAAAACAGAAAGCAAGATTGGAAAAAATACAAATTAACCCTCCAAATAATATATCAATAGAATAAAATTCCTACTTTGTAGCTTTTATAATACAAATATTCTCTGTAAATAAATCTCCTGCTATTTTGACTATACTCCATCAAACACACCAATGACACTAAATTGTAAGAGTCCTTGCTTAGGTACACATACAACAGACTAGACTCTTTATGGCAACCCAATTCGGATAACAAGTACCTATTAAAATGAAGACATTATAATTAAGTATAATAATAGTCTCTACAGCAGTGGTTCCCAAAAATGTTGTCTGCTGGGGGAAGGGGGAGTAGATTCTTTTAGGGAGTTGATTAGGGCAAAACTGTTTTCAAGATAAAACTAAGATGTCATTTCCCTTTTTTACTTTGTTGACATGTACACTTGATGGTATAAAAGTACCAGCTGTAAAACTGCATGTGCTTTAGCACAAATAACGGCAGTGGCCAAAAAAAAAAACCAAAAACCAAAAAAACCCACCTCTATTAACAGTCACTGTATCGAACACTTGGTACTCATAATTAAAAAAAAAAATTGCCAAGCACAGTGGCTCATGCCTGTAATCCCATCTACTTGGGAGGCTGAGGCAGGTGGATCGCTTGAGCTTGAGTTCAAGGCTGCAGTGAGCTATGATCACACCACTGCACTCCAGCCTGGGCTGCAATGAGCTATGATCACACCACTGCACTCCAACCTGGGCAACAGAGACCCTGTCTCCAAAAAAAGTGGTGGTTGGGGGGCAGCAATTTTCACTCATACACGTCTTTGACAAAGCAGTACGTGTTAAACCTTGGCCCTTGTACACAGGTCTTTTTTATATTCTCTATGGGAAGTATATGTTAAAGCACCTCTTCCAAGTATGATGGTTGTCTTGATGAAAAGCACTTGTGAGATTGAGATGTAAGCTGACTTAGCCACTTTTCCATGTAACATTATGTCTACTTAAAATGACAAACTACAGTTAGTCTAACTTTGATTTTTGGGAGATCTTTTCTTGCAAATGAACAAAATGAGTCTTGTCACTTCAAGAAAAGCAATTAACAGTGTATTTGTTGCCAATAATAAACTCAAACTTTCAAGAAAAAACGAATTATTTTAATTAAAAAACGTTATTTGGTAACGCGGGTAAATCGCTGTTATTTTTAAATAAATAGTGTTTTAAATCCTCAGTTTTAAACCAAGAAAAAATGAATTAGTTACTTTAAAAATGTCATTTGGTAACAGGGGTAAATCATTGTTATTTTTAAATGAATCCCTGGTTTTAAACTATAAGACTGTAAATATTCACCTACAGAAACAAAAGCTCATTGGAATCTTCAATAATTCTTAAGAGTATAAAGAAGTCCTAAAATAAAAAAATTTTGAGAACTACAGTCTTAAAGTAAATAAGGGAACTTTTATCAAATGCTTGCTTTGTGCCAGGCAGTATGAGAGGTGCTTTATCTATGATTTACATACATTATTCTCACAAAAACCCACTCCAAGGTACTCATTGTTCTCCACAACTGTTCCTAAAATCACTCTGTTCCAGCCACAATAGGGACCTTACTATTCCTTGACCAGGTGGTACCTCAGAGCCTTTGTTCTTGCAGTTCTCACTGTCAGGAATGCTCTGCCCCCAGATCTAAGCATGCTGATTCCTTTTCATCAAACAAATCTCAATGCAGATGTTTCTTCTTCAGGAAGGCCCTCCTGGACATCCTTTTAAAGTAATTCCTAGTACTCTATCACATTAACAATAATATCAATAGCCACAATTTTCTTATTTATATCTATCCTCTACCTCTACTAGAATCTAAACTCCATAATTTTCAGATTAGGGATATATCTGTATGTGAATATAATACTTTATACCTGTCCTATGAGATAGGTTGTATTCATAAACATACTCCATTTACCATGGGGAGGCTTTCTGGAATTGGCACTATTCATGAACATCATCCTATTGTCTCTCCTGAGATGCAATCCCCATGTATTACCAGGACTTCTGCCCAAGAATGTAAAGTCTGTGCCATGTATTTGACTTGGGGGATTAGGAAGATGGGATGAAAACCACTCAAGGAGCCTTTAACATGAAAAGTTTTTTTCCCTCCTAATTCACACAAAGCCACTATCTGCCCAGAGGGCAAGTGGCCTTTTTTTTCCTAATTTGGTTAAAATTGAGTAAATGAACTAAATAGTTGCTATTTCCTATCTATGATAAACAACTAATACTAGGAGTATGGGGGCTGATGATTATCATCTCTGTACTCTAAAAGTATCTCTAATAAATTGATCAGTAGACAAATTAATTTACACTGTCATCTTTGGTTTATTGCCAAAAGATCTTTGCTGGAAAATTCATGTGCTACCCGTTTAAATGTATAAAAAGCCCAAGTTTATTAAGAATCTGGAAGGATATTTTAAGGAGCTGTTGAAAGTAATAAAAATTTATGTGTCATTTAAAAAGTGGTTCTAACACATAGACCATTACTTTATCTACCCATCCCCTTAAAAGAGGCTTAAACACCAACACAGCACTTAACCACCAAAGGAAGTTCCTGTTTGTTTATATTTGGGGAAAAAAACTGTTTTCTAGGACTGAAAACACATCAACAACAACAAAAAAGGATATTAATGTCAGACTGTAACTAATGGAGAAAACAAAAGAGCTTCTTAAGTGCCACTTCAACCTAAGAAAGAGCAGTTTGGGGCTGGCTGATGAGATATAATGGATCAGCATTATACACAAGCAATGAATAAATAAGATATGATTGTACTCACATTTCATAAATGAAGTCTTTGCTTGACTCTCACCTTTTTGGTACTGCCTTACTTGGACAGCACACAAAATTACAACCCCTTCCCCACCATTTTATATCCTGAGTATCTACTTTATTTTTCTCCATACCATTTATTGCAACAAACTATATATATTTTGCTTATTTATTTACCATCTGTTTACCCCACTCCCAGCATGACAGTTTACTGAGAGCAGGAATTCTGCTGCATCCTCAATACCATGAGTTCTTGGGCTCAATAAACAAATTAAAGAATGTAGGAGGAAGCTAAGAATCAAAGAGATTAAGTAGCTTGAATAAGTCACACAGACAGGAAATGATAGGGCTGGGAATCTCACAGAGATGCTCAGGTTCCAGAAACTAAGATTTTCCCACACTTAACACACTGCTTTCCACAGATGTTCCTAGTTTATCAACACATTTCTCACCTGCAACAGGATATCACGCAGTCTATGGGCTTACTAAGTATTACTTGTATAAATGAAATAAATTTTCCTTAACTACCACAGAAACAGAAGAAATGCTTCTAGCAGCATTTCCCTAAGGAAGAAAATGACAAAGTTTCTATCAAGAAAAGCACTATGCAGTATACCTAAAAAGTTTTAAAGTGGGAGGCTGAGGCAGGTGGATCACGAGGTCAGGAGATCAACACCATCCTGGGAAACACGGTGAAACCCTGTCTCTACTAAAAATACAAAAAATTAGCCAGGCATGCTGGCACACGCCTGTAGTACCAGCTACTCGGGAGACTGAGACAGAACTGCTTGACCCTGGGAGGCAGAGGTTGCAGTGAGCCGAGATCGCATCACTGTACTCCAGCCTGGGCGACAGAGCAAGACTCCACCTCAGAAAAAAAAAAGTGTAAAAGCATTGAGAGGGAATCACAGCTTTTGGTTTTAGGTTCTAGTTCTGGCTGTGCCACAAATTTTGTGGCTGTGAACAAGTAATTTAATCTTTTTGGGCGTTGGTGTCTTCATATTTCAAGTAGAGGGAAGACG
Source organism: Theropithecus gelada (assembly GCF_003255815.1). NCBI lineage: Eukaryota > Metazoa > Chordata > Mammalia > Primates > Cercopithecidae > Theropithecus > Theropithecus gelada. Next base: position 39,007,236 of record NC_037679.1, read on the forward strand.
TGTGTGTGGGGGTATTTATCATAAAAATTCCCTAATATATTTAAAATTATTATGTGTCTATGATTCTTCCCTCTAGAACAAGTTATAAGCAAGCTTATGGCAGTTTTCCAAAGTGCCTAGAACATACCTTACAGATAAGAGATGATAAAATACATAGGCAACATTGATACAGATATTGCTCAAGAAAAGAACTATTTTTCATAGGGCAGTGGTTAAAAGAAAGAGGTTTGAGAATCACAGCTATTTAATGACAAAGAAACATATAAAGTATATTGTATTAGAAAGTAGTTTACAGAATGCTGAGATAAGAGAGTGACTTACTGTGACTTGCATAATCATTCACTTTCCTTGAGAAATCATACTGATTAAATTATTTCTCTTTTGAGACAGTCTTGCTCTGTCACCCAGGCTGCAGTAGCGTGATCCACCGCAACCTCCGCCTCCTGGGTTCAACCAATCCTCTTGCATCAGCTTCCCGGGCAGCTGGAACTACAGGTGTGTGCTACCATGCCCGGCTAATTCTTGTATTTTTGGTAGAAATGGGGTTTCACCATGCTGGCCTGGCTGGTCTCAAACTCCTGACCTCAAGTGATCCACCACACCTGGCTGATACTGATGAAATTCTAATCACCTTTTTTTTCTCAACCTCTTTTTAAATCCCATAGGCTCCAAAACTGTATCCTGATTTTTATCCTCAGTATAAAAATATAAAACCCTACTTGATAATTATATGTAATACAAATATGATTGTTTTTCTAAAATGAAAAATATCAACAAGCAAGTAAGAAATGATCTTTATAAAAGAATATGGGGAAATGCCCTCAATATATTAAGAGGGTTTTTTTTTTTTTTTTTTTTTTTTTAAGCCTATAACACTTGGTATTCCCAATAGTCTCCCATCCAAGTACTAACCAGATCCAACCCTGCTTAGCTTCCTAGATGAGATGAGATTGGGTGTTTTCAAGGTGGTATAGCAAATTTTTTTTAAAAAGGATGCAAATATGGAAATAGAAAAGGATAAAAGAATATAGGAGAAAACACATGATGTATTTTTTTTAATGCCTAATGTGATTTAAAGTTTTATATTAATCCATTCTCATGCTGCTAATAAAGACATACCACAGACTGAGTAACTTATAAAGGAAAGAGGTTTGACTCACAGTTCCACATAGCTGGAGTAGCCTCAGGAAACTTACCATCATGGCGGAAGGAGAAGCAAACACCTCCTTCTTCACATGGCGGCGGCAAGGAGAAGCGCCAAGCAAAAGGGGAAAAGTCCCTTATAAAACCATCAGATCTTGTGAGAACTCACTCACTATCGTGAGAACAGCAGCATGGGGGTAACTGCCCCCATGATTCATTCAATTACCTCCCACTGGGTCCCTCCCACAGCACATGGGGATTATGGGAACTACAATTCAAGATGAGATTTGGGTGGGAACACAGTCAAAACATATCAACTTTACCAAAAAAAATCATACAAGACTAAAAGAATATATTCTGAAGGTTAAAAATAATGGTTGTGAGACCCACTTTTATTTTCTTCCTTAATTTTTCCTACGTTTTCAAAATGTCTACAATGAATAGACGGTGTTTCATGAAAAAAATTCAAGAAGTTATTTCTTAAATAAAAAGTATTAAATGGTAATGTGGAAAAACAACCAAGGCTGGGTGTGGCAGCTCACGCCTATAATCCCAACACTTTGGGAGGCTGAGGCAGGTGGATCACTTGAGGTCAGGAGTTCAAGACCAGCCTGGCCAACAAGGCAGAATTCTGTCTCTACTAAAAATACAAAAATTACCCAGGCACAGTTGCACATGCTACTTGAGAGGCTGAAGCATGAGAATCGCTTGAACCTGGGAGGCGGAGGTTGCAGTGAGCCAAGATCACGGTACTGAGCTCCAAGCCTGAGCGACAGAGCAAGACTCTGTCTCAAAAAAAAAAAAGAAAACGACGGAATTGCTGGTGGAAGTATGAAATTCACACAACCACTTCAGAAAACTATCTAATAGCATCTACTAAAGTTATATGGAATGAATAAATATACAGGGTTGGGTGTATGTGTATGAAGGGAGATACTATTCACGTAACAGAATCCTATAAATTGATTTAAAAAAGAACATTGAACAAAAAGAACAAAATACTGTTATCTTCAACAACATGAAAGAAATTCATAAATACCTAATGAGTAAAGAAGGCAGGTACAAAAGGATACATACTGCAGGTTTCCAGATAAAATAAGGTCTGGTGATAAGACTTAGAACCAGGGTTAAATCTGTGAGAGAATGACAGGAGGGACATAAGGGGGCTTTCTGTATAGTTGGAAATGTCCCTATCTTTGTTGGGGTGATTTTTACATAGGGATATACATATGTGAAATTTCATTGAATTGTATACTTAAGAGTTGTATACTTTACCAATGTAAACTATACCTCAAGTTAAAAAGTTAAAAAAAAAAAAAACAAAAAACAGGCTACCATTTGAGACTACTATGTATCACTTAAAATATGTATTCCTTTAACTTCTATGCCTTGCCTCCTCAAGCTCCACATATCAAATGCAATCCTTCTTTTAACTGATAACCTCTAAATACTCTGAAAACATTTTTTTCTCTAAGAATTCTAGCATATTCTCTTTTTACGGCTAAATATCACTAATTTCCTTTAGCTACTCTTCATATTATATATACTAAAAAGTATACATGCCAAGACCATAGTAAAAGATCACATTAAAATATAGTTGGATAGTCCATAAATAACAATGATCACATAAGGGCTAAAATAGCAGTGGATAGAAAGTACTAAAATATCACTGAGGACATAAAGAGATCTTTTTGTGACTAAGAGGGTCCATATGGGTCCCTACATATTTGAGCATAGTTTTGAAGATTACATAAAAGTTCAATTACCAGATTAACTGGCAGGAACCTCACTGAGCAAAGACACTGCTTATTTTAAAAGTTATGGAATACACAAACAGTATGTTCACTGGTGGTAGACAGTATTTGTAAGTTATAAAATAGGATAAGGCTAAGTGGTAAAAAATTTGAATACAATGCAAAGACTGTAGTTGTACTGCAGATTATTTTCAACCTCTTTTTACTTCAACACACGAACAGAATCTGCTATGTTCCCACCAGTAACAGTGGCTCAAGTAAGCAGTAGAAGAAAGCAGAAAAAAACACTTTAGAATTTCAAGATGATGCTTGAAAAAGCTATTTAGAGTTTTTAATAAGGGGGTGACATGATCAGATCAGTATTTCAGAAAGATCATAGAGGCAATAAGAGGAAAGAGTCTAAACAAGCACAGATATCGGCACACCTAGTTTCACTGTGCCTCGTGGGTACTGAATTTTTTTTGTTTGTTTACAATTTGAAGGTTTGTGGCAACCCGGTGTCAGGCAAGTGTATTGGTGCCACTTTTCTAAACACGTACTTACCTCATGTCCGTGTCACATTTTGGTAATTCTCACAATATTTTAAATTTTTCATTATTACTAGATCTGTTATGGTGATTTGTGATCAGTGATCTGTGATATTACTATTTCAATTGTTTTGGGGTGCCATGAACCATATTCATAGAAGATGGTGAACTTAATTGATAAATGTTTTATATATATATGCTCTGACCACTCCACAAACCGGCAGTTCCCCATCTCTCTCCCTTTCCTGAGGTCTCCCTATTCCCTTAGAAATAACAATATTAAAATTAGACCAATGAATAACCCAGTGAACACACAAATGGTAAGAAAGCAAAGCAGCCTTACTGCGGACATGGAGAAAGTTTTTGTGACCTGGATAGGCCAAACTAGCTGCAACATTCCCTTAAGCCAAAGTCTAATCCAGAGTAAGGTCCCAACTCTCTTCAATTCTATGAAGCCTAAGAGAGGTGAGGAAGCTGCAGAAGAAAAAAGTCTGAAGCCAACAGAAGTCAATTCATGAGGTTTAAGGTAAGAAGCAATCTCCATATTATACAACTGCAAGGTGAAGCAGTAAGTGCTGATGGAGAAGCTGCATCTGGAAGATGCAGCTAAAATCACTGATGAAGGTGGCTACAATTAAAAAATAAGAGTTTCACTGTAGACAAAGCAGCTTCTACTGGAAGAAGATGACATGTAGCACTTTTATACCTTGAGAGGAGAAATCAATGCCTGGCTTCAAAGTTTCCACGTACAGGTTGAATCTCTTTTCAGGGGCTAATGCAGCTGGTGACCTTAAGTTTGAAGCCAGTGCTCATTACCCATTCCGAAAATCCTAGATCCCTTAAGAATTACACTAAATCTACTCTGCCAGTGCTCTATAAATGGAACAACAAAGCCTGGATGGCAGCACATCTGTTTACAGCATGTGTTTACAGCACATTGTTTACAGCATGGTTTACTAAATATTTTAAGCCCACTATTAAGACCTATTACTCAGAAAAAAAAGATTCCTTTCAAAATATTACTGCTCACAACAATGAACCTGGTCATCCAAGGGATCTGATGGGAGATGTACCGGATTAATGTTGTTTTCATGCCTGCTAACAAAACATCCATTCTGCAGCTCAAGGAGTAATTTCGACTTTTATGTCTTATTTAAAAAATACATTTTGTAATGCTATAGTTGCCACAGATAGTGATTCCTCTGATGGATCTGGCAAAGTAAATTGAAAGCCTTTTGGAAAGAATTCACTATTCTACATGCTATTAAGAACATTGGTGATTCATGGAAGGAGGTCAAAATATCAACATTAATGGGAGTTCGAAAGTTGATTCCCACCCTCATGGATGACTCTGAGGCATTCAAGACTTCAGTGAAGGAAGTAACTGCAGATGTGGTATAAATGGCAAGAGAACAAGAATTAGAAGTGGAGCCTGAGGATGTGACTGAATTGCTGCAATCTCATGATAAAGCTTGAATAGATAAGGAGTTATTCTCTTCAACAAGCAAAGCAAGTGGTTTCTTGAGAGAGAATCTACTCCTGGTGAAGACACTGTGAACACTATTGAAATAGCAATAAAAGGTTTAGAAAATGACATAAACTTGGTTGATACAGTGGCAAGGTTTGAGAGGATTGACTCCAATTCTGAAAGAAGTTCTACTGGGGGTAAAAATGCTATCAAACAGCATCACATACTACAGAGAAATCTTTCATGAGAGGAAGAGTCAGTTGATGAGGCAAACTTACCTTATTTTATGAAACTGTCACAGCCACTCCAACCTTCAGCAACCACCACCCTGATTAATCAGCAGCCAACATCAAGTCAAGACCCTCCACCAGGCCGGGTGCAGTGGCTCACGCCTGAAATCCTAGCACTTTGGGAGGCTGAGGTGGGCAGATCACAGATCAGGAGTTCGGGACCAGCCTGACCAACATGGTGAAACCCCGTCTCTACTAAAAATACAAAAATTAGTTGGGTGTGATGGCGTGCGCCTGTAATCCCAGCTACTCGGGAGGTGGAGGCAGGAGAATTGCTTGAATCTGGGAGGCAGAGTTTACACTGAGCGGAGATCGTGCCATTGCACTCCAGCCTCAAGTGACAGATCAAGACTCCGTCAAAAACAAACAAAACCACCCTCCACCAGCAAAAAGACTATGACTGGCTGAAGGTTCACATAATCACCAGCATTTTTTTTTTTTTAGCAATAAAGCATTTTTAAATTAAGGTATGTACTACAGCATTATGATTTTGCAAGATATAATGCTACACTACATTTAATAGACTACGGTATAGCGTAAACACAACTTTCATATGTGCTGAGAAACCAAAAAAATTTGTGTGACTCACTTTTTTGTGGTAGTCTGGAACCCAACCCACAATATCTCCAAGGTATACCTGTACTCATATGAAACTGAGGAAGCTTAGGAGAAAATGAGAAAGGTTTAATGAAAGATATGAAGAGTTAAGATGCAAGAAGAAGCCATTCATGAAGACAACCATCACAGATTCAAGGAGCAGATTGGGAAAAGAAAGATGACAACTTTGTTTGTTTTGGATACGCTGAATTTATAGGTGTCTGTATATGTATCTAACCATACAGATCTGGAGCTGTGAAAATAAATGTGGGAGGAAAATGTCAATTTGGGAATTATCTGCATTGAGGTAATAAAACAATGGGACTTGAAATCATTCAGGGAAAGAGTGTAGAGAAGTGATTTTGAAAACAGGAAAGGGTTAAGATTAAATTATGATTAGGATATTCTGCTTGGAAAACAGACATTTGTGATACCTTAGTCAGTAAACAGCTAAAAATAGAAAGTTCAAGACACCATTTAGTACAGAAGACAAATACAAAAATAGATGATTAAGACAATTACAGATATGTCCACTGTTTTTTATGAGAGCTGAGAAAAGAGAACTAAGAAAGAATGGCGGTTGTCAGGGAATATTTCCTGGAGGTGACTCATATACTTGAGTTTAGTGTAAGAACAAGTGAAAAACAGGTCTGGTATATACAGACGCAAAGCCAAATACTGTGAGGTAAACAAGATCCAGAAGAGGGTCTTATCTGCCATCTTTTGCGTAATCCTTTGACACTGAAGATAAAAGACTTTCACGACAAATTGTGAATTTTTAAAGTTTCTCCATTTGAAGAAGGTGATTACACTGGCTCTTTGAAAGACATTAAAACACAGAAATAGCTATTCTCCAATAAATGAAACACTGTTAATTTTGATTTTAAATGTATATACTTATAAGTCGACATAAGAAACACCAACAAAATACCAATACCAAAAGCAATTAATGTTAAATCTGCTTGTTCTTTTGTTTATATGATTTTGAAATATTTTAATATAAATTCAATGCTAAAAGCACTGCCACAAAATATACATCATACATCAATCTCAAGTTAGTGGTGTAAATTGTTCAAACTGTTGTCCAAAACATTTAGAAAGTCCATACAAGAAACTGGCAAAGCACGCCCATAAAAATATTGTTGTCAAGAGAATCAAAAGCTAACACATGTAGCACATTAAGAAACACATGACTTGCTGACTTAAATTTCTGACTAAATTTGGTCAGTTTATTGAACCATATAAGGAAAGAAGCAGAAGGGCTCAAATACACTTTCAAAATCTTATCTGACATGGTTTACCTTCAAGTTTTTCTTGAATGTACATGCAGAAGAAATAGCAATAATAAATGGCTGTATAAAGACACTTCTGTCATTTAATTCTAGGTACAGGCAGCTTTGTCAACCTGAGTTGTAAACTAATTCAAGTACATAAAACTTTTGTTTTTATTGTTCCACACGTGTTCATAAGGAAAAAATTGAGAAGCCTGCTAACAAAGAGTTAACAAGGTGTTTATACAATGCTCAAAGCAGACAGAGTCCATGACTTAAAGACAGATCTTGAGACATGTGTAACTTGAAAAAACATTAAATTTCATTCCTAAAATAGATCAAGACAAGTATGTTTAAGCAAACATAATTAAATTGAGTAAACTTGCCATCACAAAACAAGTAGCATTTGAAATAAATTCTAACATTGTTATATTCTTCTTCTTGAAAGTATTTTTGTTAAAAGTACAAACTCTAGAGCCAGACTGTCTGGAATTAATCAAGTTCTGCCATTTACTGGTTGGGTGTTCTTGGGTAAACTCCCTAACTTGTGCGTAACAGTCTCCTCCTGAAAATGAGGATAATAATAGAACCCGCTACCTCAAAAGTTTACTATGAGAAACATATGAATATATACAGCGCACAAAGTAGTACCCGTCAAAAAGTTAACCACTATTGTTTACATAAATAGTCCATGCTAATTCTTCCCCATTTCAATTATTTTCTCCTTTTTTATATTACTATTCTAGAATACATTTTCATCCCACTATAAATTATGAAACAATTAAATGGCAAAGAATTGTCAAATATTACTTTTAGTGCCACTTTTGGTAAAAGTCCCACTTGCCAAAAGTTTCTAAAAGGATAGTTAAGTTTTAAAAGATGCCCTAAGAAAATCTTAGGGATTACAAACATCCTTCAAACAAACTTTATGCAAACTCATTCATATGATTCAGAAGAGCAAAGCAAAAGAAAAGAGTTCTATAAATGTAATTATAACAATTTAGGTGAAAATGAAATTATAGTAAATTGCCCGAAATGCTTGCAAATTTGTACCTAATCATTAGCAACAGCTAATTATTGATAGGTAATAGGCAAATTAGTTTGAATTACTTTGAATACGGAAGTTCTCTTGGTCAATTTCTTCTTCACAGAAACAATTCCCTTTTTTTGTTTGTTTTTTGTTACAGATAGTGTCTCACTATGTTGCCCAGGCTGGTCTAGAACTCCTGGCCTCAAGCAATCCTCTTGCTTCGGCCTCCCAAAGTGCTGGCATTACAGGTGTGAGCCACCACATTCAGCCAAACAGAAACAATTCTTTATGACTCTTAGGACAAATTCAACTAGTACAAGCAGAAATCTGTGTATATACTAGAAAATGTTTCATGCCCCAAGCATTCAGGGCGACATAAATGTCAATATGTTTAAAGAGGAACTGAATTGGATACTGTCCAAGCAATGTTTTTGTTCTATTTTCTAGAAAAATGAAGCAGGACATTTCAAAGAAGGAATTATGGATGTGGTTTACATAAGAAAGGCAAAGAAAAACTCCAAGCAGTACTCCTATACTAAATAATAATAATAATTAAAAAAACCCTAGCTCTTGCATTAAAATACTGGCAAATGAAAAGTCAAGTACAATTTTAGGAGGCCATCTATATTTAGTTATGAAAACAAAGAGTCCAGCATTGCATTTAAATTGACCTTAACCTTTCTACTATCTCAGGTGTGAAAATCTAGATGTAAAAACAGAAATCTGTACACATAATAAGTTAAATATTCACATGAGATTCAAATGACAAGATGACTGGAACAAGAAATCCAAAACATACACAATGGCTATACCATAGAGAACTCTTCATTTGGACAAACAAAAGTTGAGGCCTATGTATAGTATCCTAGAGTAATTATAAAAGAATAATGTCTGACAAGAGAGATCACAGTATATACTTGTTGACTGAATGAACTAGACATAGCAAATACAGGATATAAAAAAATCTGACAAAAACAATTCAAGACAAAAAACCCACAAAAATTTCTAAAGAAAAAGTAATTTAATTACTGTATAAACATTCATTCAACAAATACTATATATTGGAATGAGAATGCCAAAAACTAGAAACCATAAATATCCAAAGATTAAAATATGCTCTTTATCTATTCTTGTTACATAGCTCTGTTATTTCCTTTACTGATAAAAATCTATAAAGCAGTACATTGAACCTAGATTTTTAGAAGCCAACACTTTTATTTGGGGACTTAGTAAGGGAATAGCATTTCTTCTGAAGTTTAGTCATTACGGATACAAAATAAATTGAACTTCAGGGTCATTCTTTCATCAATAATTTTTACTGATTGCCTGCCACATATAACGTAATGCAGTGAGTAATTCATTTTGGTAGATACAAAGACCAACACTAGAGGGCATATTTTCCTTGCTTCCTTTGTGCACAATGCCTAGCATACAGCAAATACATAATACATATGTAGTGAATCAAAATACTAACTTCTTAAATGAGTAGGCATTTATGACCTACTGTGTGTATGTATACATAAAACTGTATTAAGTACCGTGTAGTATATGCTGACTTTATTAGTATTTTATGTATTTCCAGTCTTCTCCTGGCTAGATTATAGTTCCTTAAGATAGAAACTGCCTTACACATTCCATAATTCCTTACAGTGCTATTTCAATAAATTTTTGTTGATGAGCTAAAATGTACAATCTTGTCCACAGGATGCCCAACTAGGAAAAAAAGATAAGCAAGTAAGTAGAAAAATGCTATGAAATTTAACAGTGATAGAGTAAAATAAAGGAAAACTCAATATGTGAATGGAAATAAGTTAAAGAAAACTTTTTGGAGAAAATAAATGTTACGCAGGTCTCATTACTGTCTGAGCTCTGGAGATAAGGTGGAAGGCAGATACAGAGAAAGGTTTCCTTGCTGAATTCTATCGTTTATCAGATGTGGTTCACAAACTGAGCTAGAGGGGTTTAATCAATAAATACACTCAATAAATATACTAATGCAAAAATTTTAGTTTCAGGGAAACAAATAAAAGCTTCTACTTACTATTTACTTAAAAAACAAGTTACAGAAGAATACTCATACTATGATACAATTCTTGCTGTTGAAATGTCTAATGAAAAGTCTGGAAGAATACACACCAAAGCATTAATTAACACTTTAATTTAACACTTTAAGCCTTAAAGTTACTGAGTTATTTCCCAAAAGCATCTCTATAGTAAGGACATAAAATTGTTGCTGTCTTCCAAAACAAAACATTAACACAGTTAATACACAGTTGTTAACTGTTTCTGGATGAATCAGTGTTCAGCAAAACAAGTGGGCCATAAAGAGAAGAGACTAATAATTCAACAATTATTTACTGAGTGTCCGCTATAGCCAGACACTATGCTGGCTGGTAGGAATACAATGGTTAAGTATACAGACCAGATATCTGAATTCATACAGCTTAGAGTCCAGTAGCAAGACACGTAACTAAACACACAACAACAAAAAAAGCTATGACAAACGCTACGAATTTAACTAAAGTACTTAACCAATATTTAGGGGAGAGGAGAAATCAAAATCTCTGAAGGTGGTGCCCAGAAATTTCCTCTTTAAAGAAGTTGCCCATCTAACTTGTAAAATACATTAGGTTGTGAACTACTGATACCCACAGTAACCAAAACTAGAGGAATAAATAACATGGCACAAGCAGCATACATAAAATGTGATCAGAGAAGCTATGTCAGAACCCAGAGGGCATGAGTATTTAACAAAGGGGAAACAACAGAGGGTTGAGAAGCAGTAGCTTGAAAAGGCAGGAGGGAAAGAAAGAAAGTAAATGTAGTTACATAGAAGCAAGGGGAAAATGGAAAATAGAATTATAAGGAGTTAAGTACTTCCTAGTAAAAATGGCAGAGTGAAGCCACATTTTACAGAATCTATCTCCTAAATAAACACTAACCCTTACTTACATAACACTTTGATATGTGCCAGGGAACGGTTCCAGGTAGTTTACATATACTAATTCATTTAATCTTCACAACAACCCAGTATGTAAGAACTATTACGACCATTTAACAGATGATAACTGGCAAAATTCAGGTTTTAATCCAGCAGTCTGGTTTCAGCATCTGTGCCCCTAACCAATAGGCTACACACAACTAAACAACAGCAGCAAAAGGTAAAATAACACCCCAAAACAATTTGGTCCTATCTATCAAAATTTCAAATGCACATATTCCTTGACACTGCAATTTCATTCTAGGAATTTATTCTGTAGATACAATCACACATGTGCAAAATGCCATGTACAGAATTATTTGCTAAGTTCTGGTAAGCGTAAAACTGGAAAGAATTTAAATGTCCATCAATAAAGAACTAGTTTATGGACTAACATGAAACATATTCCTGGATATTTTGCAAAGTGAAAAGAACAAATGTAAAACATGAGTCATCTCTGATCATACTGTTGTTATATTTTGTGTGTGTATTTGTTCACATATTAAAAAGATGCAGAATAAACACTATGGCAACTGTGACAGAACACGTCCAGTTCAACCGAAGGCCCTATAAGGTAGTAGGAAATAGAGCCCTAGTAAATGAATGTCACAGCAAGGAATGGCCTACATCGTAATATGTAGAAGAGGAAGCTGATGGGCTCTCCCTTTGCTTCTTTCTCCACCAGCCTAGTGATAGAAAAGACAACAAAAGCGAGCCACAATGACCACCAACACATGAGGTAGGGAGACACTGACTAGGAAATAGTATCTCCCACATCCCTGTATCTTTATCTGGTTTACAACATTTGTACTGTTTGCTTGCTATTTTGATACAATTCTGTACTGGGTCTAAACTTTTCTTGCCAATCCTTAAATACAAATCAGCCCTCTGTAGTCTAACCTAATTCAGCAACTATGAACAACACATACTACAGGAAGAAAAAATAAAAAAGAAATGGGGGCTGGGGGTTAATGTGTCTTGGTCTGTTTGTGCTGCTATTATTTTTAAAATATCATAAACTGGGTGACTTATAAGCAGCAAACATTTATTTCATAATTTTGGAGTCAGAAGTCCAAGATCAAGGCACTGGCAGATTCCATGGCCAGTGAAGGTCTGCTTGCTGACTCATACATGTATACTCACGTGGTGGAAGGGCAAGCAGCTCCCTTGGGCCTCTTTTATAAGAGCACTAATTTCAATTTAAAAGGGTTCTGCCCTCATGACAACCATCTCCCAAAGGTCCCATCTTCTAATACCATCACCTTGGGGTAAGGATTCCAAGATATGAATTTTTAGGCATGACAGAAATATTCAGACCACAGCAGTGTATCAGCATGTAAAACTTCAGATAGAGACAGCTGTGTGAGGACATAACTTGACAAACCAAAGGAAATGCCCTACGTTTTGAGGCTGCTTAACAACACTGAAAAAATAAGAGATCATAGGTGGATGATAAATCTTATTTAACAATAAAATCCAGTCAAAAGAACAAAATAAACTCAGAATTCAAAACAGGATGGGTGAAAAACTCATACAAAGTAAATTAGACAGGATTTAAATATCATACATTCTAATAAGGTAGAAATAGTAACATGGCTAACAAAATGAGATGAAGACTAAAACGGATGAGTGCTGACTTCCTCATCTTCCCCAGTAAGCAACCAATTCAGTATGTCTAAAACTGAAATGTAGTTAAAAATTATCCTACACAAAAATATCCACTGAAATGTTTTCAGACCTATCTTCTAAATCTTAAAGAAATCTTTAAGAAAATACTCTCTCTAGTTGTAAAGAAAAATTTATCTAAAATTTAATCATTACTTCAGTCTTTTAACATTTTTTAATTAAAATAAGCATATGTAATATGCATCCTTTTTAACAAAAGTATATCAAAGGATTTGTATAAAGAGATTCTGAAAAGATGCTTTCTAATTAAATTATGGTTAGTTATGGACAATCAACATTCATTGAACAACTTACTTTTTAGCACAAAGCACGGAGGCCTAGCTCAAAACTTTTTTAAAAGAGAGCCAAACCTTGCCTGCAATAAACTCATAGGCCATCAGACATAAGCCAACACATAAATTTCTAATATTAACTCTCTAATCTCAAATTCTCCTTACTCCAGTATACATGGATAACTTCGGAAACCTCAAGAATACATACACACACACACACACTCTCTCTCTCTCTCTCTCTCTCTCTCTCTCTCTCTAATTGAGAAAAAGGGGAAAGGTCTTGGAAGAGAAGGGAAATTTTTCTTGACATGCCATGACATGGAAAGAAAAAAAAAGTTGGAGGGCAGGGGGGGAACTACATTCCTGAATCCTTTTCAGAAAGGAAAGAGCAAAGATATGTCTAAGACAGACTGAGAACCTAGTAATTGTTCAGCTTTATTCAGATATGTTTTTAAAAAAATAAAAAATGAAGTTAAGAATATATAATTCTGGGTCCTGGGGATGATGAAGGATTGAAAAATGTTATTTGATTATCTTAACTAAGTAATATTTTCCACTTTAGACAACCAAGTTACTCTGCATTTCTAGGACCACTGATGAGGGGAGTTGAGGAAACAGGAGTTAATACTTCAAAGTCACAAAACAAGAGGGGCACTGAACATTTAGATGGAGGGCAGTGGGGAAAGAAGCAAAGATAAAATTGATTCAAGTATCTTGTTGAATAGTGAGAAAGGGAGATAACAAGCAGCTCTTAACAAGGCATAATAGGAACCAACTGCTAAGTACATAGCAATATACACTGAAGAACGTAAAATACCACAAATACTACATTACTTTAGTTTGCTTATAGTAGGTAGCCTCTAAGGTAGCAATGATCACTAACTACTTCATGGTAGTGACACACTTGTGTAACTGCTTCCCCTAGACTGGGTGACTTGTTTCTTACAAACTTAATGAGACAGAAGTAATAAGATGTCACTTCTGAGATTAGGTTATAAAAACACCATGGCTTCCATCCTGGCATGCACCCTCCTCTCTTGCTCTCTCCTGGATCACCCACAACCTGGGATAAGCCAAATGCCGTGCTGGAAGGCAGCCGTGTTGAGGACACATGTGGCAAGGAAGCAAGGCCTGCCAATAACATAAGTGAACTTGGAAGCAGATCCCTACCCTACCCTACCCAAGCCTTCAGATGAGATGGCAGTCCCAGCCAATAGCTTGAGGAAAATCTCATGAGAAACCTTTAGTCAGAAGCACCCAGCTAAGTCATATCCATTCCTGAGCCACAGAAAGTGTGAGCTAATGTTTGGTATTTTAAGTTTGGGGGTAATTTATTACACAGTGATAACTAACGGCCACACTGTTGGATTCTGATGAATGTATATCCATACCAGTCTTCACTGCTTAAGCTTACATGTGTCGAAACATTATGTTCCCTTCTGCAACTTATAATATCTGTCTTTTCTCCTGAATTTTCACCCTTCTTAAATGTCATCAAGAGTTACCCAGACTTAGTAGACTTAGTCCTATCTCTCCACTTCCACAGATTCAAAGCTCTAATAACACTAGACTACCTTCCACTTCTTAAACATGCCCAAACAATCTGAAATTATAACTTGAGAACCAATAAATAATAATTGTCTGATGTGGCAGTACTCATGATTAACAAGTAAAAACCATACAACAGTCTAACCAAAGTTATTCTAATAAATAATAAAATTATGATTCCTTTAATATTTACTTTTGAGGAGACAGGGCAAATAGCAATAATTTTTTTAAAAAAGAAATGTCAGCTTTTATACATTTGCATTGAGGGAAACAATATAAATTTTCTATTGCATAATTCATTCAATCGTTTTCTTCGATGCTAGTACTTTTACATTTAAAGATAAAGTTTTAACACCCCTTCAAAGCAGATCACTATCCTGTCAAAAGGGGAAGTAATAGGGCAGAAATAAGAACACCTACATTTTCAATCTGCCTCCTGAAACAACTGTCAGTATGGAGCCCTTATGAGAGTAAAGTTATTTAAAAAAAAAATTATCACAGTATTTCCCAAACTGTTTCCATGAAACTACTGAACTGAAAATGTTAATAAATGCTCTTTGAGGTCAGGCGCAATGGCTCACCTCTATAATCCCAGTACTTTGGAAGGCCAAAGTGGGCGGATCACTTGAGGTCAAGAGTTCAAGACCAGTCTGGCCAACATGGTGAAACTCCATCTCTACTACAAATACAAAAATTAGCTGGGGGTGGTGGCGAACGCCTGTAATCCCAGCTATTCAGGAGGCTGAGGCAGGAGAACTACTTGAACCCAGGAGGTAGAGGTTGCCATGAGCTGAGATTGCGCCATTGTACTCCCAGCCTGGGCGACAAGAGCAAGACTCTGTCTCAAAAAAAAAAAAAAAAAGTAATTAATTACAGTAGTTTAGGACTTTATAACTTCACTGGAGGAAGACAAAGGGTGCCCTGAGTAATGGATGACACATTGTTAGACTCTACAGATTTCTCCTCAATTTAGTCTTCTTTTACACCTTAAGCCTTTAAATTTCTAATGTCTTCTCCAGCCTATGTTAATGTAGCTAAGGTTAAATAACTCCCTCCCACCATTTTCTGTGATATTATGAACATAACTGTCCTAACATACTTTAAAAATTGTATAATTATCTACTCATATGTACTATTTTTACATTCATCCCTTTTCTCCCCCTTCTGCCTCCGCTACACTATGGGCTCTCAAAAGCCAGAACGCATCTTAGTTGTTACTATATGTACAGTATCTAGAACACACTAGACAGTAATTAAATGCTGAAGGAAAGAAACCTACAAGTATGATTGAGCTTCATTAGTAGGACTAGGAAATAGTTTGCCAATACTTTCTCGCCTGTAAATCACTGTTCAGAGAATGTTTCTGTATCATAGCTGACTTACTACAGGAGAATAGATACATTGTAAAAACCTTTTCCAATTTTCTGTTGTTAAACGGGTAAATAACACTTTCCTTTTTCCTACATGAAAAATGTGTAACTGATACTAAAAATTTTCTACAAACCATTAAACCATCTTGGAGTTAAATGTATAAGTAAGTGATACTCATGACCACTCAGAAAAATCATATTCTTCAAGGCAAAAAGATAACTGTACTTAGAGCTAAATAAGAATATACCAGAGTAGAAATAAGTTATCCTAGCATCCCTTTGTCACTTATCATCGCTGCTCCTTAATGTTCGCATCATTATCACCTGTGACCTCTATTCAGGTAGCAGGAGTTCTATGGCAGGAAGATTCCAAAGAAGTAATAATTTTGCTTTCACCTTCCCTAGTATATGCCATCAATCAAACCTACACTTCCTCGTTACACCATATGAAGATCTAACCCCTCTCCACCCTTATAGTGACATAAAATAATGAGAGACTGCTTTTAAGTTTCCTTTAAGAAATTACATAACCAATAGCATATAATGTTCTGTTAAAATAACATTAGCACTGTACCATAAAACTACTGCCACAAAAAGAATTCCTCCCTCTAGGAAGACACACTACTAATGCACAGAAGGTTCTTAGTAATTTAACTACTGTGGTAATAAAGATAGGCAAAAAGACAGAACTGAAGCCAAAAGTAAAAGCCGGCTAGTTGATTTTTTTCTTTTCTTTCTTTTTTGGAGTGGTGCCTTGTATTTCACTGGAAACCTAAAAACTAAGTCTTGACCATATAAGGCTTTGGGATTCCCATGGCTGGAAAGATCAAGGAAAAAGTCAAATCTAATAATCTTAAAATACATGCAGACAGGTATCACCCGAGGATTCATATTTTTAAATTCTAGTTTCACTTAAACATAGATCCGAAAAATGTTCCTATAAAATATGATCAAATTCACAAAAAGGAGTATATATAAATCGTTGATATTGCCTTTAAAAAAAAGTCTTTTAATGGAAATCTTCCCAAAATCTATCACACACTCCTTTGTCATTTTAAACAAATACAAAAATATGATTTAACTTTTTTCTATTAACTCATTATTGCATCAGTTATTACACTCTCCTGTTACACAACAATGTCCTTATAGCCAATAGTTTATGTAGCTAAAATACCTAATACGCTTTCTGGGAATTATGTTTGCTTTTAACAGGTTGTCTGTCTTTCACTTTGCTTTCAGCTGTCTCCTCTTAAAACTATCTGACAACCTTTTTATCTTCCATACTAATTTGCAACTCTTAATTTGCCAAAAAAAATTTTAAAGAGCCTAAAATAAGAGTACAAAAAAATCATGTGAGAACTTCTCCTTAGTAAAATAAAAGTCCTTATGCTTACGTGTGTGGATTCCGCAACCTGTGTGTCAGTTCTATGAGTAATGATTATTTCCCAGATATTTTTAAGTCATAAAGTTTCCAATATGGGGGGGAAAGTTTATTAGAGAAATTATGCCCTGTAATATGTAGAGGGCTAGCCTATAAGCAAGTAATGTCAAAACTGACTACTGCTGAAAAAAAGAAAGCTAATATTATTGGCAATGTTTTCTTCACATGGAGATAATTAAAAAGAGCAATCACATGAAGCAACTCCTGCAGATAATTTCAGGGCTCCTGGAACAAAAACAGAAAAACAAAAAAACAAAAAACCAGGAGGAACTCTAAGAAAATGTAGAAAGATTATATGCTAATACTTTATCTTTGCATTATTTACATTTTATTTACAACTCTGACTGCTTATGACTTCAAAATTAAAATAAACTAGTAAACCACTGTACGATGTAATTTTTAAGTACTATAGAACCAAAAAAGGGGAAGGAAATAGAAGCAGCTCAGCTTACAAAACTTAGCAATGTATAAAGCTCAATGGAATAGTTATGTCTGATCCAAATGGAACACTATTTTCTGATACAGCTATTTCATGTTAAGAGAACAGACTGTATACATAAGACATAAAGGTACACCCCAAACCTCTATTTTGTTACAGTAATAAACTTCCTCTTCCAGAAAACCACAGTTTGACTTCAATGCCCTTCACCAGAACTGCTACACTGTTCAGATTTTGTCAACAATTACTATCATCTGTAAGGTACTATATGCTGGGAATACAAAAAAATCAATCATGACTAATACAGACCCTTATATTAAATATATGATTTTAACAGACTCAATGTGAAAACAAAATAATACAGTAAATGCTGTATTTTGTAGGAGCTCAGAGATTAGCGAGTAGTCTAAGTAGGAAAAAGGTTTCTAGGAGAAACCTGATCTATGTCGTTAAGGATAAAGAAATGGTGAAGGTTAAAACAATTTTTTTTTAAAGAGTAGTAGTATATCAAATAGAGAGCATTTAATATTGCTGAAGGGTCATAAAGTACTAGAAAGAATTGTAGGTGATTAGAGAGAATTAAGGAGAGATAAGAAAGAGGGGTTGTGACTGGCCTTATAAACCATGCTAGGAGGACCGAAATGTATTCTGGTACAACAGAATTTTTCAAATATGAGTAACATAAGACCTTTCTAAAATGAAAAAAAAATTCCCAGACATCCCTAATATTGACTAGAATTATTTTTGTTACAAAGTTATTTAAATAGCTAATAACATAAACCTAGACCTTTATATATGTTTCAGTGCACATCTAAACCAAAATAAATTTTATTTATTTATTTTTTATTTTTGAGACAGGGTCTCACTTTCGTCACTCAGGCTGGAGTGCAGTGGCTTGAACATAGCTCACTGCAGCCTCAACTTCCCGGGCTCAGGTGATTCTTCCACCTCAGCCTCCCAAGCATCTGCGACCACAGATGTGCCACCTTGCCCAGTTGAGTTTTGTATTTTTTTGTAGAGACAGGTGTTCGCCACATTGTCCAGGCTGGTCTCAAACTCCTGGACTTAAGCGATGCTCCTGTCTCAGCCCTCCAAAGTGCTGAGATTAAGGCATAAGCCACTGAGGCCAGCCCAAAATAAATTTATACATTTTCTTGCCATTTTCTCTTTAGTTCGTAAAGGGGTGAGTGATGCCATTTCACCGGGAATTGGCTCCCACTTATTGCAAAGATGATTTAAATCCATCTTGATCTTTCCTCATTTGCCTATGACAATAAACCTATTCTATTTGGCACCAACTCACAGGATAAATGCAACTGTATGCAACTGAAATTAAGAAGTAGTATATCAATTCTAAAATAGCAATTCATCTTGTTCATCTATCTAGCTATCCATGCTCATATAGTTTAGATTACCCTCATAGCAAAAATTCAAAAATTAAAACATTCTTGTTGAGGTAGAGATTAAGAAGTTTCAAGAAGGCTTCCTAAAGACTTCCCAAGAACGATCCAGCAATCCCATTGCTGGGTCTATACCCCAAAGAAAACAAATTGTTCTATGAAAAAGACACACGTACTTGCATGTCTATTGCTGCACTATGCACAACTGCAAAGACATGGAATCAACCTAGGTACCCGTTAATGATGGACTGGGTAAAGAAAACGTGGTATTAAACATTAACACCATGGAATTCCAGAGAGCCATAAAAAATAACGAAATCATCTGCAGTAACATGGATGCAGGATGCTGGTGAAGGCCATTATCCTAATTGAATTAACACAGGAACAGAAAACCAAATACCGTAAGTTCTAAATTATAAGTGTGACCTAAATATTGGGTACTGTATTCATGGACATAGGATGGCAACAATAGACAGTAGGGAGTCAGGGAGGGAACAAGGGAGAGTGGGAAGAATTGAAAAACTGTTGGGTACTTTGCTCAGTAGCTGGGTAATAGATACATCACATAATATACCCAGGTAACAAACCTGCATGTGTACCCTCTAAATCTAAAATAAAAGCTGAAAAAGAGAAAAAAGAAAATCAGGTTACCAAAAAGTAAAACAAAGCAAAAGAAAAAAAACAACAAGCCTCCTAAGTTCCAGGTTTATGTGATCAAGTGGAGGATGATGCCAATACTTCCAAATGTTTCACTGTGAAGACCTCAGAACTCTGAAATTCGGCAGAGAAGAACATGGTTCCATATCCTGCATCTCCTCCACCCTTTTTAAACTGAATCTTCTTTTGTCCTCACTGTGAATTCCTGATTCTTGACTCATTCCAACTCTTCCAGTCCACCACCATTCACAGGCTTTACTTGCCTCCTCTCTACTTTAACTACAGATTCACTGCACCTCAGGATTCTTGGTAACCCTTGCCAATCTCTAGGACTGAATAACACCATTAATTTGCTCTCTGTTCTCCCACACAGATGCTGTCAAACAATGCTAGAAGAATTTAGAAACTATGTGGATTTGGTCCTCAATGAATTCACACTAAACTCAGTGTAATACTCTACCAGCAGGTATTTTTTAAATGTCTACTGCCAGAATTCCTAACACATTCTATTTATCACCTCAAATCTCTGACAGTTGCCTTAAGATCTCATCGATATCAAATCCCACTGATCCACAATCCCACTTCTAATAAATATCCAATAGCTGGCCGGGCGCAGTGACTCATGCCTGTCATCCTAGCACTCTGGGAGGCTGAGATGGGTGGACTGCCTGAGCTCAGGAGTTCAAGACTAGCCTGGGCAACATGGTGAAACCCTGTCTCTATTAAAATACAAAAAAAAAAAATTAGCCAGGCATGGCGGTGTGCACCTATAGTCCCAGCTACTCGGGAGGCTGAGGCAGGAGAATTGCTTGAACCCGGGAGGCGGAGGTTGCAGTGTGCCGAGATGGTGCCACGGCACTCCAGCCTGGAGACTGAGTGAGACTCCATCTCAAAAAACAAATAAATATCCAATAGCTATACCCTTACACTGTCAAGAAAATGGAAATGGTCAATGACTATTATCTAAAGATTTCATTCTTTCCACATAAGTTTTTACAGTTTCACACTCCTCATCTTCCTTCCCTTTGGTGTGAAGGAAGAAACAGTCTACCACTCAAAAACTGAACTTCTAATGATGTCTTATGCAAGTGCCTTCTACTTTTCCATCTTCACGTTGCAATATTTTGTCCTGTACTTTAGCCAAACAAAACTAATCACTAGTCCAATTCTTAACCTGGTATTTCTTCTATTGCTACTCCCTTCTCCTATAATGCCTTTCCGACATCTCTGCCTATACCAACTCACACCCTCCCTCAACTAAAACAAATCTTTTCCATCCCTCTATATCCTAAGAGTTACTTAAATAAAAACATTTTTTAAATTTCCTTATGCTACCTTCCATATATATACTATTCCTCTTTTCTTTCACATTTTATTGTATGAAAATGTTCAAACATACAGAAAAGTTGAAAGAATTTTATGGTAAACACCTATATAATCACCATCTAGATTCTACTATCAACATGCTACTACTTGCTCAGCACATTTACCTATCCACAGTCATTTCTTTACACATTAACACAGTTACTTTGAAAGTACCAAAGAAGTAAAACTGTAGAGTATACTTCTCCCTAAATAATTCAGCATGTTTGTCATTAAGTAGAGTTCAATATATTTCATTTTCTTTTGATGCAAAATTTAGATACAATGAAATGCAGAGATCTTAAATACATATATTCACTGTGTCTTACCAATGCATAGACCAGTCCACACAAGTTAACCTGTATCGAGATTTAGAACACACCATTACTACAGAAAATTTTCGCATGTCCCTTTCTGGTCTATCTCTCCCATTCAGAGTCAACTACAGTTCTGGGGTTTTTTTTCCACCACAATAAATAAGACGAGTGGCCATTCTAAAACTTCATGTAAATGGAATCTTCGAATGTATCTTTATTTTGTGAAAGGCTTCTTTTAGCAAAATTTTTATGAGATTCATTCATGTTGTTGTGGTTATCAAATAGTTCATTCCCTTTTATTGCTGCATAAATATTCCCTTGTATATCTATACCATAGATCATCCACTCCACCACTGATAAATACCTGGGCTATTTCTAGTTTTTGACTACTAAGAATGAAGTTGCTATGACTTCATTATTAGACTTATTCATATGAATAAGTCTTCTTAGAACATATGTTTTCTTTTTCTCTTGGGTAAACATAAGGAGTGGAATTTCTCAGTAAGTATACGCTGACTTTTATAAGAAAATGCCAAACATCTTTACAAAGCAATTGTACCAATTTACATCACCAACAATGAGAGTTCCAATTGTGCCACACCATCGCAGGCATTTCATGATGCTCACATGAAAGGTTTTTTCATTTTGGCCTTTCTGATTGGTGTAACATCTCCCCTTTTTTGAATATAATAGGCATTGTGTTGTACCATTCATGTTATTTTGCATATTATTCATGTATTTGTCTTGTCTGTATGAAACTATATGCTTCCTGAAGTTATGAATTGTGTATCAACTATCCTTTCCCTCCTGCAATATTTATAGCAGAGTGCTTTGCACCTGCTAGAACAATAAATATAACTTTCATTCAATTGTTCAATAAAACTTCTTTGCCTTTCCTGTTTGGATAAGCCAGGGCAAAAAAATTCAAAACGCAGATCTGTGAAATAAGGTAACAGAAAATGAAGAGTTAGCAATAGCCCTCCAATTTTATCCTAGTCTTCTGCTAAATTACAAAACATCCTTAAAACCATTTATTATGCTGTCTATCCTATAAAGATGTCATATCTAGACACATGCATATAGAAACATACAGAGGCAGAAAATAAGCTCCATGTAAACTCCACCAGTGCAGGGATTTTTGTCTGCTTTGTGAATTCATTGATGGATTCCAGGGTCCACCACGTAATAGGCACACAAAATTTGTTGAATAAACACACACAAAATACACATTTCCATAAATGTGCCTTTGAAACAAATGGCAGGGAATTTAAATCATGAACAAAGCTTTTTAAGGCTATAGCTTTAACATCCTTAAACCTAATACTCACGAACATATCCCTTCGGATATACATTTCAGTTTCTGTCCAGGATTTTAAAGTATTTCCCAAGGTGTATCTTCACACCATCGGAATGGTAATTCTCTGTAATGTAATTACCTGACTTTGGGATGTATACACAATGAATTTTAAGAGAAGGAGAAGGCTCCTAAATAGTCACCCCAGATGTACCAAAATCAACGCAGCAATCAATGACATGTCATAAACCATAGTACAGAAGGATTGTCTATCTATTAAAAATCTCAGTTTAACTATTCATCTGGGTATCTATGCACCAAATAAATCAGGAGAATTTCAAGTGTCCATTCTCTTCAAGGCCCTAAGATGAAGTCCTTGAAACAGGTTACTACAAAGAGAATCCTTCACACCATTAAACACTTCCTGAATATCTAGCAATCAGTGTTCTAGGTACTATGTTAGGTGCTAAGGCTATAAAGATGAAATGAAGAAACCTATATTTTGGTGGAAGGAACAGTTAAGCAAATAAACAATTACAGAGCCATTACAGAAATATGTAAGAATGTAAGAACACACAATAGAGGGCTCTAGATCAGGAACCAATTAGGATAAGCTTTTTGGCAGAAGTAACTGTTTGAGATGCCTGATCACATGAGCCAGCAAAGGATCAATTCCAAAGGAAAATTTTGGTAGTAATCAAGCTCAAACACCAGTTTTCTCCAGACCAGCCTATCCCTTTCAGGAGGGCTCCTTTGACTACTGAAGGGCAGCTGAAGGACATTTGGGTTGTTGACATGACAGCTGAAGGGCATCTGAGTTGTTTTCAGTTCTTGGTTATTATAAATAAAGCCACTATAAAAATGTACATACAAGTTTTTGTGTGAACATGTTATCATTTCTCTGGAGGTAAAAAAAAAAGTAAGCTTACTTCAACTTAACTTGGTCCTTGTTTGTGAAGGGTGTCATTTGAAAAAAAAAAAAAAAGTATGTGACAAGTACATAGCTTCCCTAAAGGTAAATATTGTCATGCAATAATCATTAACAGTTACTAACTGAATATGTACCCCAAAAAGATGATAATGAAGAAGGAAGCAAAAGCAAAGCAAAACTTAGATTAAGATCCAAAGAGAAGTTACTCAATATTTTAACTTAATTGCTCAACAATTATTTACTGAGAACTCATTATGTGCCAGGCACTAGGATAATACTTGGGTTCACTGCTAGACAAGTAAACAAACAAATAAATACACAATTACACCCTACAAGAAGAGGCATGAAAGAATAGGGTGCTAATAGGAAAAGACAGGTTTCTGGAGAATAAGACATGGAGTCAGGGGAAACTTTCCCTGTTTCCCTGTTACAAAACTTAAAGAATGAATAGGAGTTAAGAGAAGGTGAGGATAAGGGGTGGAAACACTGTTTAGGCAAAGGGAAAATACAAGGGCTGGAGATATGAATGGGCTCAGGATATTTAAGGGTCTGAAGGGAAGTGTAGCTAGAAAACAGATGAACAAGAGAAGAGACTACAAAAGTCAGCAGATCCTGATAAGTCTTGTTAAAGCTTTGAGATCTTATTCCCTAACAACTTGGTTCAACTTAAGAGCGTCAACTACTTAACCTATCTCCAATTATTTTAAGAGAGATGTAGAATTTCAAAGCAGATTTCAATATCAAATGTGTAAGTGTTTCTAACAAACAACACCATTTCCTCTAAGCCTCAAGTGTTACTAATAATATCAGTACCGATGCTTAACCTGAAAATATGACATTTCTTCTTAAGCCCTTTCATCAGTACTGCATTTTATATATTATTTTATACATTCAGTATTTCATCTAATCCTCACAATAAATTGGTCCAATTTTTTCTAGCAATTTTATGCTAGAGTCTTGAAATCTTTGATACCTCAAATTGAAAAAAAGTGATATTTTTATTTTAAAATTAAATGACATTCAGTTCAGTTCAACAAACATTCATTTACCTGCTAGACAAGTTACCAGTTTTCAAAGAGATTTTTAAAATGGATATTGGCCTTTCAAAATTAAAAAAAAATTTTTTTTTAATTTTAATTTTTACAGGTACATAGTAGGTATATATATCTAACTTACTCCTTTTTAAAAACAATTTCTTGCCTGCATGCTGTTTACCTCATGAAGTCATTTGTAACTAATTCTACTGTAAATAACAATCAAGGAGAAACCTAAATTTATATATTACAGGTTAAACATCACTAATCTGAGTCCTCAAAATGCTCCCAAATCCAAAAATTTTTGAGCACCAACATGATGTCACAAGTGGAAAATTCCACACCTGACCTTATAGTGACAGATCAAAATTAAAATGTAGGTACACAACATATAATTTATACGTATCCCCCTCTCTTTAGATGTAATATCATTCCCGTGCATGCCTCAACTCCCCCTTGCAGGCATAACCACAAAAGGTTAAAAAAAAAAAAAATCACATGTGTACGTGTAAGAAAATGACTGCTTATCGGTAGCATACATATTCAGTCAAGAGTAATTGGTGATGCCAAACAACCACACAGTGTCCATATGAGTGACTGAAATAGCGACACCTTTGCTTTCTGATGGTTCAATGTACACAAACTTTGTTTCATGCACAAAATTATTAAAAACATCACATAGGCCAGGAGTGGTGGCTCACGTCTGTAATCCCAACATTTTGGGAGGCCGAGGCGGGTGGATCATGAGGTCAGGAGTTTGAGACCAGCCTGGCCAACATTGTGAAACCCCATCTCCACTAAAAATACAAAAATTAGCCAGGCGTGGTGGCATGTGCCTGTAAATAATCCCAGCTACTCGAGAGACTGAGGCAGGAGAACTGCTTGAACCCTGGAGGCAGAGGTTGCAGTGAGCTGAGATCACGCCACTGCACTCCAGCCTGGGCGACAGAGCAAGACTTCGTCTCAAAAAAAAAAAAAAAAAAAATCATATAAAATTACCTTCAGGCTATGTGTATAAGATACACATGAAGCATAAATTCATCTCCTATTTAGACCTGAACCCATCCCCAAGATACCTCATTAAATACATGCAAATATTCCAAAATTAGAAAAAAGGTGAAATCTGAAACTCTTCTGGTCCCAAGTATCTTGGATGAGGGACACTCATTCTGTATTCTATATAGCACAATCTGGATCTTGATACTGTAAGTCCATGTCTTGCTTTCTAGTTTCATGCATAAATGCTCTTTTATCTATTTTTATTATTACAATTAATTCTTTGAGAAAATAAAGGTAAATATAAATACAATCATGAATTCACAGCTCTTCAAAAAAAGAAAGAAATGTAAAACCACATCATACAACTATTACTATCTAGCTGACCCATTTTTCCCCTCTACTCAATAACTCTTCCTCTCTCTCCCAACACATTAGATATTTTCCTTGAAAATCTGCCTATTTACATCATCTACAATCAAGAAAGTTTACTTTTACGTGAAAGTGTATCCTTTTTTCACCTGAGGTCAGGAGTTCGAGACCAGCCTGGCAAACACGGTGAAACCTCGTCTCTACTAAAAATATGAAAATTAGCCAGGTATGGTGATGGGCACCTGTAATCCCAGCTACTGGGGAGGGTGAAGCAGGAGAATCACTTGAACCCAGGAGGTGGAGGTTGCGGTGAGCCGAGATCGCACCACTGTACTCCAGCCTGGGCGACAGAGTAAGACTCTGTCTCAAAAAATAAAAAGGAGTGTATCCCTTTTTTCTCCCAATTCTGCTTGACTGGAATAAAATGATGGCACTTATATGTGGTGCTTAATTAAACAGAAAAAAATGATCTAAATGACTAAAGTCATTTCAGATCCATTCATTTTGTATCCCCAAACAGACTGGAAACTCAAAGGCAGCTACTTTCTGTATGTGCCTCACTACCTAACAAAAAACTTTGAATGGAGTGGTTACTCAAATATTAGCTCCCTTTTCCCCACAGTGGGAAAGGCCGTGCTAGGTACTTTCACATATCCCTCTCATTTCATCCTTATGACGAAAACCCTGCTGCAGAATATTATTATCATTTAACAAGCTCTGAAGAGGAAAAGACTCAGATAAAGTAGCTCATTCCAGTGGCACAAGTTCTTCCCTCTACATCTTACATGCTATTTCTTTTATACCTTTAACACCCTACAATATAATGTTTTATTAAGCAATTGGCTGCTTAATATACATGAACGTATCCGTAGTTTTCACTTGCTCCATATTCAACTCTGAAAGGCAACAGCACTAGGTGACTGGTGCTTACAAGGGCCAAAAGGTGATCTATTCTCAGTGAAGATGTGTGTGGTGTAGAAGTAAAGTGGAGACCAAGCGGGGAAAATAACTGTTGTTCAATTATTGAAAACACACTGAAGCATCTTCACTCAGAAGAGAATACCAAAACCACACAAAGGTAAATTCAAATATAAATACAAAAACATCTCTAAAACATAAAATAGTGAAATTCATGTCTGAAAATCTATTTTAACACTTTATATCATAATTCAATTCATACATGGCTTAATCTTTCTTCCAGCTGCTATGTTACTAAAACACCTTCCTTCACTAATTCTATTCATGTTTTACTATAGCTATTATTTTCTTGCTTAGTATACCTAACAGCCTTCAAACAACTTTGTAAAGTCTATTCTGCAAAATTCTGTGTAAACATTCTAACAATATAAAATTGAAAAGTCCATTAAACCTAAAAATATCACTACTAGAGCTTAACAACAAATTACTTAATTTAGAGCTTGAACCACATTAAAAAAAGCTGTTCAAATATCCTATTCTAGAATGTTTTGTTTTGCCCCCCCCCCTTCTTTTTTTGAAGGAGAGGCATCCAAATCTGCTTCCCTGTCATTTCTGGCAATCATTTTACATTCTTATGCCATTTATATTTCACAAAAGAGTAAACAAACTCAAAGGGGTTAATAAAAAAAGGGAACTAGTAAGTGGCACAGGAGGATTTAAACCTAAGACACAGAACCAGTGTTCTTTTCAGTTGCCTTCCTGCTGAAGGCAGGAGGCTGCAGATACTTTCAAATTTAAGGCTACTTATATATAGCTTTAAATTTGAGTCATTTATTTGGTATCATAACTATCTTTCCAATTAGGCATATTTTTATCTGTACATTTGATAGTCATTGCTTCACTCTTAACCTATGTATGTATTTTTAATTATGATTTTGAATCAAGCACCTTCTGTAGAAGAAATCACTGAATTGTGGAACAAACTTACACATATTTTAAAAATTTACATAATCCACCTGTAAGACATCAAATTATCCATGTCTGTAATAAACTGAAAGAAGTAAGTGATTGTGTACAGTGCAGGTGAGGACAGAGTAAAACAGACTCACATTTTTTGTGGTCAAATTGGTGCGAAACATTGAGAACAAATTGGTAATGCTTATAATAAGTGGTTTAATACATTCCTTCATTTTCACCCAGAAGAGTCAGTTTGGAGATGCTCAGCTAAGGAAATCATCCTACTTTAACTGGAAAAAATCTTATGCATCAAAATGTTCATCACAATATTAGCACCAAAGCAAGCATACAATAAATATTTACTATTTGAATGAATAACCAAATGAATGAATGAGTGAACTACGAATAATAAAAACCTAGAAACAGAATTGGAATGGCTAATAAAATTATAAACATCCAAATTAATACTAATGATAAAAACTTAAAAAATCAGCTATATGGTAAGTGGGATTAAAAAAACTGTATAGTACAATCACAAGAATTTTTTAACCCACAAATATACAAAATACATTTAGAATACACACAAAGTATATAAAAATACACATAAACACATAAAAATCAGGCAAAAGGAGTATACCAACATATTAACATAGGGTAAAGGGTTGATGGTAATTTTTCTCTCTTATTTCTTATTTTCTAAATTTTCTATAGGGCAGATATATTACCATTAGTATTTTTTAAAAAGCTAAAACACATCAATATTTAGCCAATATCAGTAGGAAAAAAAGTGGCTTGCTTTAAATTGCTTATTGTATACAGAGTGGTTATTTATTTATTTATTTATTTATTTATTTTTGAGACAGAGTCCCACTCTGTCATCCAGGCTGGAGTGCAGTGGAGCAATCTCAGCTCACTGCAACCTCTGACTCTCAGGTTCAAGTGATTCTCCTGCTTCAGCTTCCCAAGTAGCTGGGACTACATGTGTACACCACCAGGCCCAGGTAATTTTTTTGTATTTTTAGTAGAGACAAGATTTCGCCATGTTGACCAGGCTGGTCTCGAACTCCTGACCTCAGGTGATTTGCCCACCTCAGCCTCCCAAAGTGCTAGGATTACAGGTGTGAGCCATCGTATCCAGCCTACAAACTGCCTATTGTACTGATTCTACATAAATTATCTCAGTAAGTCTCTTTACATCCATGCATAAATTTTTAATGTATTTCATTAATATATAAATAGAAATTATAATAACTCTATCTCCCCTCACTCAAACGGTCTCTTAGGTATATTAGTATATACGAGAGAGGCAGGTGGGAAAGGTACAGCTGTCATCTACAAGAAAATCCCTGTGAAAAAGATTGTAAGAAAATTAAAATGTCTTTTGATATATTTTCCAATCACCCTAAGAACAGGCAGGCCCTGTCCTTCTTTTAGCACTACGAAAACTCATCTGCTCATGATTTTAATTTACAATAAACATATTTTAGCTTTCAAAGACAACTAGAAAGATAAAATGGAACTCTGGAACTTCTGTAAAAAATCGGGGGGAAAAATTTCTGAGTGTCCAAAGAGATTTAGCCTCTACTAATAAAAACATCATCAAGGTTAAAAAAAAATAGAAAAGTGAAACAAAATAAAAATTAAAGATCACGTGGTATATTTTCTTGGGAGGGAATGAAAATTAAGAAATTGATAAACAGAGCAAGTGCCTACAAAGATGAAAGTTCACTCTACTATTGCTACTTTTGGGCTTAACCTAACTTTATTACTGTTTATAAAAATAAATCTGTTCAGGCATGGTGGTTCATGCCTGCAATCCCAGTGCTTTGGGAGGCCAAGGCAGGAGGATCACTTGAGGCCAGCAGTTCAAGACCTGCCTGGGCAACAGAGCAAGACTCTATCTCTACAAAAAATTTAAAAATTAGCCGGGTATGGTAGTGTGAGCCAGTAGTCCTAGCTACTCGGAAGGCTTGAGGCAGGAGGGTTGATTGAGCCGAGGAGATCAAGATTATATTGAATTATGATCCTTCTGCTGTACTCCACGCTGGGAGACAAAGCAAGACCTAGCCTCTATATATTAATCTATGTATCTTTCTTACTTTAAAAATTGGAAGATTGTTATACTGTATTCTGTGGTATATAATAGTGGTTCATAGTACTTTTAATGGAGTGACCTCCATTATCAGCCTAAGGAACAATAAGATGGCTTGCTACATACACTAAATTTCTGAAGAATAGATTTCTTCATAAGAATAGGTATCTGGGGTTGAAAACATTTAGTTAAGATGCCAACTAACAATTGATCTTTCCCATATAAAGCTTTCTTTAAACAATGCTAACTCTTACAGTCTCTTGCACAGTAATTAAAGAGTGGAATCTTTTCTGAAAATTCACTTCTATTTAAAACAGGGTGAGGATCCAAAGCATTGTATTTGATTATTTCAGATATTCAAAGAACACACTGTTTGTAGTAGTGGAAGCATCTATGATAACTACCATACCTAAACTAGATTCTAGCTTTACTTTTATTCCAAAATAGGAAGAAGGCAGTTAATAATAGAAGACCCAAATGCCTTTGAATTTTTTGCTGAAACTAGGAACTGCTTTTCTTGTAGTCTTTTCATTTTTTAGCTCCCTGTCATCCACAATCCTTTAAAACACAGAAGTTCTAAACTTGGAATCAGATTATCCAATAAAAACAAACAAGATTTCAGTAATGGAAGAAATGACTTAATATGAAAGCAGAAGCTAGGAGAAAAGCAGGTATATAATCTCATATACTTAAACTGAAAATGAAACAGAAGCATTTAATAAGGCTTTTACACAATGTCTTCTGATACAGGAACATTTTAAAGAAGTTAATGGAAATACAAAATACTAACAGAAGACCTGTGACCAGCTAGTTTGGTGTTAGATTTCAGTCATTATATGTTAACACTGTTCAGATAAAGGTATTCAAAATCAAAGGCTGATTAAATAACCATATGCCAACAGGATCCACAATTTCTTGTTATATACCACCCATGATTATAAACAGTGAGCCCTGGAACAACAGAACACATTAGCTGGCAAGAATAAGACCCTGGTGTACCCTGGATGCATCCAGGAAGTTTCTGGAACACCCCATTGGGGTAGCTTTAGGAGATAACTGACCTACCAGATTTGTTCTGGTCTATCAACTGACCTATAATTAAGACCCAGAGATTCCTAAGGATACCATGAGGATGGAACCTGGTGATTCAAGTAGTCCAGAGGCACTATGGCATAGTGTTTGTGAGAACAGTGTTCAATCAAACTTCTCAGGTTCAACTCCCAGCTCTGTAATATAAGCTTTGTTGTGTGACCTTGCAGTCACATCTGTACCTCATTTTCTTCACTGGTCTAATGGAATAATAAAATGAATAATACCTCATATGATTAATGTGATAATGTAGCTGTCTAAGTCATGTCTGTTATATCCTTAAACACTATTATATAAGTGTTTACTATTTACTATTTCAACCAAATAGGTCCCTCCGAAGTCTCAAAGATATTAATTCCCAAATAGGTCCTTCTGAAGACTCAGATATTAATTCCCACAACTGTTACTAGAATCTGTTGCAGTATGAACTTAAAAGCTCTGCACCCCGGCTGGGCACGGTGGCTCATACCTGTAATCCCAGCACTTTGGGAGGCCAAGGTGAGCGGATCTCAAGGTCAAGAGATGGAGACCATTGTGACAAACATAGTGAAACCCCGTCTCTACTAAAAATACAAAAATTAGCTGGGTGTGGTGGTGTGCACTTGTAGTCCCAGCTACTCAGGAGGCTGAGGCAGGAGAATCGTTGAATCCAGGAGGCGGAGGTTGCAGTGAGCTGAGATCGCGCCACTGTACTCCAGCCTGGCAACAGAGCTCCGCCTTAAAAAAAAAAAAAAAAAAAAATTCTGCATCCCAACTACAGCCTCTGCTTAATGTCATATTGGTTTGTTGTTGTTGTTGTTGATGATGTTTTCAGACAGTCTCACTCTGTCGCCCAGGCATCATATCTGGCTAATTTTTGCATTTTTGTAGAGACAGAGTTTCACCATGGCCAGGCTAGTCTTTAACTCCTGATCTCAGGTGATCTGCCCGCCTCGGCCTCCCAAAGCGCTGGGATTACAGGCCTGAGCCACCCTGCCCAGCCTGTCATATTATTTCTATAATTTAAAAAGGGGAGGAATCATTCTGTAAACTGACAACAAATAATATTCATCATTTGGATGGGGATAAAGAAAGCAGTTTACTGGATAAGAAAAGAGCCAATCTGAATTAGTCTAAAAGACCTAATTCGAACATCATGGGATGGGATAACTACAACATCCAATTAAAATGAACCTTAAGACCAGGCACAGTGGCTCATGTCTATAATCCCAGCACTTTAGGAGGATGAGGCAGCAGGATCACCTGAGGTCAGGACTTCGAAACCAGCCTGGTCAACATGGAGAAACCTTGTCTCCACTAAAAACACAAAAATTAGCTGGGTGTGGTGCCAGGTGCCTGTAATCCCAGCTACACAGGAGGCTGAGGTATAAGAATCGCTTGAACCTGGGAGGCAGAGGTTGCAGTTAGCCGAGATGGCGCCACTGCCTGGGCAACGGAGCACGACCCTGTCAAATAAATAAATAAATAAATAAATAAATAAATAAATAAAACCTTAAGTAGTATACTTCAACGTATAATCCCCATGACTTTATTCTTAAAAAAAACTTTTCCAATCTTATAAGAGCTATATAAAATTAAAATGTTTTAAATCTAGTTTATTCTACTATGATTTCACTCCTTAGTTAATGCACTATTAGAACATACATGTATATATGTATAGAAACACACATAAACACATCCAATTTCAAAGGCTAGTCATAACACAAAGATGAATGCTAACAGTCAAATCATTCAGTAATTTATTAGTTCAGTGTTAAGTATATGTAGCTATTAAAATAGAGAATATAACTAGTGGCTAAAAAAGTTAGTATTACTAATTTGAAAAGGGAAAGTAGAAAGAAAAAAGCCCTAACTTCTTAATTTCTAACACAAATCCCTTGAAACTTAAGCAAAGAATTTTGAAGATTAATATAAATTACTGACCAAAAAAAAACCCCATAACTTTTTCAGTAAATAGAAAACTTACAGCATCAAATAAAATGAAGAGAGACTGGAAGGGATATTTTTATCTCTAAGGTGAACTACTGAAATGGCTTGCTAGCAGCCATGTCCTAACCTATTTACCCCTACTACCAAATTAATCTTCCTGCAGTAGCCCTTAGTTCATTTAATCTACTGTTAGAAATTCACAATTTATGAATTTTAAGTCTACACTTCCAGGCTTGCTACAATTCATCTGCTCACTTTTTCACACACCTTTTTTCCATTTCCTAAAACCAACAACCCTCCAGGCCCAACACCCTGAGATTCCATTTCTATCACTTGGCTTCAGCTCCTTCCTCAGCCTCTCTCCTCTTCAGTGCATTTTATCCTAAGTGAACTAACACAGGAATAGCAAACCAAATACTGCATGTTCTCACGAGTGAAAGCTAAACAACAAAAACACATGGACACAAAGAGGTCAACAACAGACACTGGGGCCGACCTGAGGGTGGAGGGTGGAAGAAGGGAGAATATCAGAAAAAATACCTATCAAGTACTCGCTTATTACCTGGGTGACAAATAATCTGTACACCAAACCCCCATGACTGGCAGTTTAGCTATATAACAAATCTGCACATGTACCCTGAAACCTGAAATAGGAGGGTTTTTTAAAGACTATTAAAAATTCTAGCAAAATCTGTTTTACCTTGTTTGATGGAGAATCTCCCAAACATATCATAATTTCTTTTTACTTAGCATGCCTTTTAACATCTTGTAAAGCACCAGCTTTTGACTGAAAAGCCATCTGAGAAAGAGCTCTGGCCTCTACTCCTGTATTAGCCTCTGGAACTGGCCTCCAGGCACAACTCTCCCCTCCACCTCCCATTCCCCCCACCCAATCTGTTCTACAGCCAGCAGCCATCTCTTAAAAATGCAAATCTGATTAGCACTAAAGCAATTAAAACACTTCAATGCATTTCTAGGGGTCTAGTGCGAAAATGAGCTTATCAAGGTCTCCTGGATCCTGCTAGATCTGACCTCAGCCTATCACTATACTGTATGCTACCATTCTTCTCACCCACTATGCTCCAGTCACACTGGCCTTCTAGTTCCTCTGCTAAGCATGCTTTCTCCAAAGCGCTTTGCTCTGACCAGAATCTATTTCTTCACCTTCCGCCAAGATTCTACCTCTCCACCCTCGACCATCAACTCTTTACCAAGTTACAACTATGGGTCTTTCAGTTCTCACTTCAATCATGACTTTCACAGAGACTCCATCCAAACTCTCAAAACCTTCTGTTCCTGCAAAACACTTTATACTTTTCCTTCAAAATACTTAATACAACTTGCATTGATATATTTAATGAGAAGAGGGTCTTTTTTGCTAATGTCTGTATTCCCTAGCTCCCAGTATTATGACTGGCACACACAAGGCAGGCAAACATTTTTTAAATTAATGAAACATTGCTGGGCATGGTGGCTCACACTGGTAATCCCTGCACTTTGGAAGGCTGAGGCAGGAGGATCACTTGAGCACAGGAGTTCAAGACTAGCCTGGGCAACATAGCGAGACCCCCAACTACAAAAAAATAAAAAACAATTAGCTGGACATGATGGCATGCACCTGTTGTCCCAACTACTCAGGTGGTTGAGGTGGGAGGATTGCTTGAGCTCAGGAGGTCAAGGCTGCAGTGAGCTGTGATTGTGCCATTGCACTCTAGCTTGGGTGACAGAGGAAGGCCTGATCTTTAAAAAAATAAAAAAATAAAAATTAATAAATAAAATTAATAAATCTCTGATAATATAATCATCACCTAATCATAACAAGAGAATCCCTATCAACTATAAACATTTTTATAACTAATCGCTTTAACAAAAACCTTCAGCAATCTCCTGTGGAACTTCAGCTTTAAAATGTGTATTAATCCATAGAGTACATGTTTCCACTGCTACTGCATATGTACAACCAAGCAAGAGATAAACAAATTTTAAATATATTTGAATACATTTGAAATCTCACATACTTCTTATACCAGCAGGGTATGAGAATTCTAGTTTCTCCACATCCCTTCCCAGCATTTGATATTATCAGTCTTTTTAAATTTTAGCCATTCCAGTGGATATGTACTGGTATCTATTATGCTCTTAATTTGCATTTCTCCGGTGAATGAGATTGAATAACTTTCTGTATGTTAATTACCATTTGAATATTTTCTTTTGTGATGCATCTGTGTATTTTTCTTATTTGTTTAAAACACACATGTGCACACGCGTGTGCACACACACACATCTTTTCCTTTATGGGTAATAATCTTTTTGTGTCCTGTTTAAAAATCTTTTCCCCACCTGAAGGTTATAAAGATATTCTCATAGTTACCTTCTAGAGTATCTACTACTTTTGTATTTCACATTTAGATCTACAATCCATCTGGAATTTATTTTTGCGTATGGTATAATGTATGGGGTATGAGGGAGGGGGGATCAAGATGAACTTTTTCCCCATATAGATAGGTTGACAAGACTCTCTCTTCTTCACTTTTCTGAAATGCCACCTTTATCATAAATCAGGTGTCCATATCTGTCTGGACCTTTTTCCACACTCTATTCTGATCCATTAGTCTGTTGTCTAATTTTGCACTAACACCACATTGTCTTAATTACTGTGGCTTCATAAGTCTTACTGTCCATCAGAGTCAGTCAGTCCTCTCACTTTCTTGTTCCTGAAGACTGACTTGGCTGTGCCTGGTCCTTTTCATTTTTATATCAACTTGCCATTTTTCACACATGCATACACAAACACACAATGCACACATATCTGGGATTTTGTTTGGACTTGTATTGAATCTGACTGGTTTGGGAAGAACATCTTTACAATACTCACAGTCTTCCAAACCATGAACATGGTATATCCCCTCAATTATTTAGCTCAGTGTTTCTCTTAGCCCCTTATAGAAGTCTACAAGGTTAATACTCTCATTCTCTTACAAGCATATGGTGGAGTTTTCCAGGAGCCATGCATGTGACATCACAATAGGCTAGATGCAGAAGAGGATATGAGAATCCAGCTATCTTAATTAAGACATTTAAAAAAATTCCCAAAATTGTAAAACGATGCCACTCTTTTTGTTTTGTAAAATACATCTATTTTTCATAAGCATAATATTTACGTTGGAATGTAATGGATTATTTTAAAATAAATATTTAAAAGTTTTCTCAGCTTTATTTTCTAATTTAGTAAATACAGCCAGCCAACATAAACAAAAACCTCTTTGGGTTGCTCAATTTATTTTTAGTATTAAAATAGTAACAGACAAAAAATTAAAAATACTATTTTATTGCAGTAATGTGCATTCACATGAAGTTGTAAGAAATAATACCAAGATATCCCTTTGTCTAGTTTCTAATGGTAAAACTTTGCAAACCTATAATATAATTAGAATATTTACAGTGGTATAATATATCTATATTCATGTTTACCCAGTTTTATTTATTTGTATAGTGTGTCCTCGATTTTTAATATTATAAAGGGGGTCCTAAAACCAAAAAGTCTGATAACTGCTGATTTAAAATTTCTTTAACATTTGTTCGCACTTTTTTATTTGTACAGACTCTACATTTACGCAATTGATACTGGCATGTTTCTGAACTCACTTATTATTTCCAGCTTTATGTCCCCATCATCTCCTCAAAATACATGATTACAGTCAGGTAGGTATGTTTTTTTAGAGGGGTTCAGTCCCATCAGCCACCACTGATGACCTTGTATGATACATGAACAACCTGAAATGAATCATTTGGTCCCTTTCCTGGAAATCTGGAATTAGAACACAGAAGGAGATAAATCTCTCTAGATAACTAGACCAGAATGTAAACTCGGGAAGTGACCTTATTTTCTGCCTTCTAAACTGGGAAAACAAAAAATCTAGTTTGCTATAAAAAAGAATAATCTGGATTTGTTAGAAACAATAACGAGAAATTTAGAGAACTTCTTGAGTTGCATATAGTAACTGATGCTAATTCATTCCAGAAGCCCAGGTTCTACGAGATACTATAATATAAATTATTTAGGCCAGTTACAATGGGTTTTTCTTACTTATAACCAAGACTCTTAACTAATATGTGCACAAAGTCCTTCTACCAATTTCCTACTAGAGGTTGGTCTAACATTGTGGGTAAGTATGTGGCTTTGAAAATTGATTCCTTTTTGTTTTTCAAGGGGCTCATAAGAAAATAATTGAGTTGATGGAGTTCTGGAAATCTTAGGGCATTTTAAGACTCCAAGAACCATACTGTGAAGTACGTGTGCTTGCTTATGTGTGACAATATATGCATGTTTATGTATAAATTTGTTAACAATTCTAGTTTGGAACACAAGTTTGTTTTTCTCTGTAGAACCAACTTTGTTATATGAAGCCATTCCCTTGGCAGGTCATTGGTAAGATCTGCTGAACAGCAAACAAATCTAAAAACCTAGACACATTCTACAGATGTGATCTTACAATGCAGAATAACAGATTTTTTTTTTTTAAAGCTAGGCTTAACACTATTTTTGCTTTACATTAAATTGGTATATTTTTAAATTATTATACTGTTGTCAGACACCAAGTTTGCTGTTAAACTTCCAATGACTTATTTCTCATATGTCTGTCAAAAATGATCTCTACCAACCTACACTCATCAATTTTTTAATGTGGAATTTTAAATTAATACTCATTATCTTTTCATCTTATTATTTAAAATCCACTACTTCGTGCTTTTTGAAGTTCTCTCTCAGCTCCTACAGCTTTTTCTGCTTAAATGTTACACAGGATAGGGTCAAGATTAAGAACACAAGGACCACTATGTTAGTCTTCCCTTTGGGTTGACATTGAGTGATCAATCAGCAGGCTGACATGTATACAGTAGTTCACCCAGCTGTTAGTCAGCCTAATCCTGATAATATTCATGCCAAATTTTTGTCATGTTAACCATAAAGATATAACAAGAGCCTTTCCATGTGTTTTACAAAAAGAATCAAGCTATACTGTTTGCAACATTTTCCCCCAGTTATATTTATAAACCTTGACCAAAAAGGAAGTAAAGATAGGTCAATATAACTTGTTTTCAGAAAACTCAAACTGGCGTCTAGTTTTCAACACAGTCTCTTCCAGAACTATCTGTTTAATAGTGGATATTAGAATTTTGCCAGTGTAGAGTAGAAGACCATTTTAAACAAATGTACCTATAAACAACAAATGTATATGTAAATTAAATGCCATTCCATCAGTTGCCTTCCATCTTCCTATTCTTGTTCTGGTTTGTAAATTTTAAAAGTCCTCTTTTCACTGCCTTCAAAAATACTTTCACAAAATTCATGTAACTATGGGCTTCAACACTCCTGATTCTAAGAGACTTGGGGCTGTTTTTTCAATTCATTCTTAGAACGGATATTCATCAACAAATGCTTTATACATTCATAAAGAATGGGGCAAAAGAACATACTGTATAAAACTGCTTTTCTAATTCTTTCTTCTACATTATCTCCTATTGGAATTGTTTAAAATTCTAAAATCCAAATTTTATCTTTTAAAACCCCTTGTCCTTCAAAAATGACTTGCCTTTTCGGTCATTATATTTAGCTTTTCTCTGAACCTTCTGTAGTCCACTTGCAAAAAGCTACAAAATACATCTAGCCATATCCAGAATTCCATTATTTGCTTAAAATACTCTCCCAAGGTGTACATCACATCATCAAGCAGTCATTCCTCATGAAATAAAAGGTTCAGAGAAAAGGTGAGTATAATACAGAAATAAATACTAAACCATCAACATCAGCTTCCTTGAGTGGCCAAAGACTAGCAAAGTAAAATTCATTAATTATATCAACGTTTCTATATTTAATCCATTAAAACATTACTGGGAATAGCCATTTAGGCATTTTTCTCCAATTGAGATTTTTTTTTTTTTCTGCTTGTTGTAAAAGATCCAAAAGTGACATAATTCAAAATCTGTATTTCCCTCCCAGAGACAACCACTGTTAACAGTTGAGGTAATTTACCAGATTTTTTCCCTATGCAAATAAACCCCCAAAGGGCTCATACCATACATACAGTCTTGTAATTAACATTTTTACATTTGAGGGTTTTTAAAGCGAGAAAAACTTATATAGTACTCCCACATATAAAGACTGGCTGTAAATGTCAAGGATGGGTTGAAAAGGCAAAAAGATGCCATGTTATGTAGAGTTAAGAGTTTAATATGTAACAATGATTTCCTATTTCATATAAACTGAAACAAATCTGCTAATGCTTACTCAAAGTCAAAATAACCCAAACAACCTTTCTGTATAACTATTACTTTCCTCATTAACTACAACTTTTAAAAATATTAAAATATGCAAAAAATCCTCGAATACTCAAAGCAAGTCCTGTAATATTTTGAGCAAAAAAGAAAAAATAATAAATCTATTAGGCATAAAAAAGTGTATAAAGGTATATGTTTCTTAGTTATAACTAATATTTTCACCTTTATTTTCCCTGAAAAATACCACTTAGTAAATTTAGAAACTGAGGGAAGTTAGAGATCGTTAAAATTCTTTCACTATACAATTATTAGAAAAATCCAACATGCTCTGAGAAAATGTATTCTCACCTATTTTAACCTGTGACTTTATTTTCATAGCGTACTATTTCAGTTAATAAAAGACTTGTAGATTGTTACTACTACCACTCCTTTATTCCTTTCCAACAGTTCTGTGATCCACTCCTCCCCATACACTTCTGTCACATACATAATATCATAAAAGTAAATCTGGCTTTATTTAGAAGTTCTTTACTAATTCTTCTGAACTGAAAAGTACGGAAAAACAAAATTTTGCATATATTTTTAGGCAGTTCACTGAAACCTTAAAAAAATAATAATAATAATCACGAATCTGTATCCTGTGTTTTTTCTGTATGTTCATAAATTGTTTTCTACTTGGTCTTCATATTTCCAGGGAATCAGAGGGACGTAAGAGAACAGACTAAATTCAAGGAAAAAAAACCACACTCCAAGCATGATCTCCAAGTATTACTTATAGTTAGGCCACCTCTCCTCCGTGTGTGCACAACATCCTGTATAAATAGTCTTTAGCATACATTTTACACTTGATTTTCGTTTCTTGTTTACTTGACTGTCTCCCCCAGTATCATTCTGCAATATCAATATTCTGCTGCTGACCTATACAGTAAGCACACAGTATTACTGCATGCTGTGAAAAGCACCTTTATCACCTAGTTGTCCAACCAGAAAACAGGTGCATGCACATCTTTAATCCCTCAAGCCAATCCACCTCCAATTCCTACCAATTCTATTTCTTAAATATATTTTAAGTCCATCTACTATTTTCCAACCCTACTGCCACTAAGCTAACTCATCTCATAGTCATCTCTCTCAGACTACTCAACTTCCTCAACTGTCTCTCTATCTCCAGCTTTGTCCTCTCTTTTCAGTGCCTTGTCCACACTGCGGCCAAAAGTGATTTTTCTTAAAAAAGAAAAATTGGTTGTCCATTTAATCTGATTAAAATCCTTCAACTGGCCAAGCACAGTGGCTCACGCCTATAATCCCAGCACTTTGGGAGGCCGAGGCGGGCAGATTACTTGAGGTCAGGAGTTCGAGACCAGTCTGGCCAACACGGCAAAACCCCGTCTCTACTAAAAATACAAAAATTAGCGAGGCGTGATGGCATGTGCCTGTAATCCCAGCTACTCAGGAGGCTGAGGTGGGAGAATCACTTGAACCTAGGAGGCAGAGGTGGCAGTGAGCTGAGATCAAGCCACTGCACTCCAGACAGAGCAAGACTTTGTCTCAAAAAAAAAAAAAAAAAAAAAAAGACAAAGAAAAAAAAGCCTTCAACACTTCTGTTCCCTTCCAGGTCTTCACACATGCTATTTTCCCTCTCTCTGAAATAGTTTCCCATAATCTTCCCTCCCTAACAACCTTGGCTAACATTTACTCATCACTGAGCAGCTCACACATCAACTTTATCCAGAAAGTCTTCTCGGCAGGGCGCGGTGGCTCCCTGTAATCCCAGCACTTTGGGAGGCCGAGGCGGGCGGATCACGAGGTCAGGAGTTCGAGACCAGCCTTGTCAACATAACGAAACCCCGCCTCTACTAAAAATACAAAAATTAGCCGGGCATGGTGGTGCATGCCTGTAATCTCAGCTACTCAAGAGGCCGAGGCAAGAGAATCGCTTGAACCCGGGAGGTAGAAGTTGCAGTGAGCCGAAATCCCACCACTGCACTCCAGCCTGGGCAACAGAGTGAGACTTGTCTCAAAAAAGAAAAAAGTCTTCTCCTCTCCCCTAATCTAGGTGAAATGTGCCTTCATAACTTCCATACTGTAGTATTACCATTACATATCATTACATATACTGATGTAAATTTATAATTGCCTGTGTATTTATCTATACATTCCAGTAAATTTATAATTGCCTGTGTATTTATCTATACACTCCAGTAGACTACAAGCTGTGTTAGGGCAAGGGCAATGTCTGGCTGTTCTATTCACCATCATAATTATAGTGACTAATACCAAGCCTAGGCTGAGGCTGGGGAACTCACAGAAGATAATTACTCTAGCTCTGTCAGTGCCTCAATTTTTAGTAGTAAACACTGATAAATGTATACGTTCACTTTTTTTAATGTCTGCGATATCATTCACATCCCATAAAATAACCCATTTAAAGTGTACAAACAAACAGATTCACAGAGTTGTGCAACCATCAGCACAATTTTAGAACATTTTTGTCATCCTAAAAAGTTGTACCACTAGCAGTTACTCACCAACTCCCCTCAACACCTCTAGTTTCTGGCAACCATTTGTCTGCCTTCTTGCTTCATACACAGATTTGCCTATTCTGGACATTTCATATAAATGGAATCATACACTATGTGGTCTTTTGTGACTGGCTTCTTTCACTTAGCATAATGTTTAAGATTCATCTTTGTAGCAATTATCAGCACTCCTTTTTTGCTACTGAATAATATTCCACTGATTCCAGGGACAAAACATATCACTTTATTCATCAGCTGATAAGACATTTGTGTTTTCATCTTTGGCTATCATCAATAATGCTGCCATGAACATTACCATACACATTTCTGTGTGGACACATGTTCAATTCTATTGAGTATACACCTAAGAGTAGAACTGCTGGGTCATATGGTAACTCTGTTTAACCTTTTGAGAAAATGCCAAACTGTTTTCAAAGTGGCTGTACAATCTTACTATTACCACCAGCAGTGCATGAGGGTTCCAATTTCTCCATATCTGCTGTCATTTAAATATCCCTCCCAAAACATATGCTGAAACTTGATCCCTAATGTGGCACTGCTGAGAGCTGGGGATTTTGGGAGGTGACTGCATCAGGAGGGCTCTTCTCTCATAAATGGATTAATCCATTCATGGATTAAAGGGTTAATGAATTAATGGGACTCTCTACAGAGTCCCGAACAGGCAAGAAGGTTCTCACCAGAGTTGACCCTACAACCTTGGACTTCTTAGCCTCCATAACTGTAGTAACTAAATCTTTTTAAATAATCCAGTTTCTGATATTCCGTTATAAGCAACAGAAAACAGGACTAATACAACATTCTGGTCATTACTTGTTATCTCTTTTTTATTACAGCCTTCCTAGTAGGTGTGAACTAGTATCTCATCGTGGTTTTGATTTGCATTTCCCAAATGGCTAATTTCATTTTACTGTGGACTCTATGAGAGTACTGTTGGTATTATGTTTTGCTCAAAAATGTGTTTCCTCAGCACTTAATAGCGTCTGGCACAGAAGAGATCTTTAATATACGTTAAATGAATATATAAAAGATTTTTTTTTAGGTGTGTACATGGTAGAGGAGATGGACTGTATGTGAGGAGAAAACAGAAAATGACCCTGAGATCCTAGCTTAGTAAATGGAAGACTGATACAAAACATAAGATACGGATCATATAAAAAGGAGGACAGGTCATATAAAAAGAAAGCTGAAACCACAGAAATAACACTAAAAACAAAAACAGACATATGAGAACCTTGGCAACATTCATCTTCAAGAAAGAAACTGACAAAAAGGTACACTCAACAGGGGCATTCAGAAGACAAACCAGTAGTGAATAGCGTCATAAAAGGCTCAAGACATCTGCTGATAAGTTACCTATAACTTACAGAGCTTTCTCAGGGATGTCTTCCATGACACTCTGGGTTAAGCCCGCCTAATAAAGCCTTTAATTTCACCTTGTGTCTCTACTCTACCACTTATTTACATTGTAATCATTGGCTCATGCTGCCACCTCAACCAGATTGTATACTACATGTAGCCAGGGACCATTGTTTTTAGAGATTAGTACGGTGCTGGACATATGATAAATGCTGATCTCTATGTTTCTTGCATGAATGAGTTATTCACTAATTTAAATGAATAACAGCATCATATAAATGAATACAGATATTGTTTAATATTTTAATAAC
The DNA here is from genome assembly GCF_003255815.1 of Theropithecus gelada. NCBI lineage: Eukaryota > Metazoa > Chordata > Mammalia > Primates > Cercopithecidae > Theropithecus > Theropithecus gelada. The sequence continues at coordinate 39,050,883 of NC_037679.1, forward strand.
TTCAAAATTTTCAAACATTAGAACTAAACCTTACATAAAGAAAAAAGAAGAACACTTTTTACCTTGTCTTCCCCAATTGCTTCCCTGAGTGAAATACGACTAATTTTATTCTCACAAACACACACACACAGAGTAATAAAGCAATAAAATAATTTTCCTCAGCTGGGCATGGTAGCTCATGGCTGCAATCCCAGCACTTTGGGATGCCAAGGCAAAAGGATTGCTTGAGCCCAGGAGTTTGAAACCAGCCTGGGCAACACAGTAAGACCTCGTCTCTACGAATAATAATGATTTTAAAAGTTAGCCAGGTTTGGTGGGCACATGCCTGTAGTCTCAGCTACTCAAGAGGCTGAGGTGGGAGAATCACTTAAGGCCGGCCAGTCGAAGCTGCAGTGAGCTGTGTTCACACCACTGCACTCCCAGCCTGGGTGACAGAGCAAGACCCCATCTCAAAACAAAAAAATAACAATAAATAAAACAAAAATGTACCTATGGGTGACATATAGGGGATAACATTATCGCATGAATTTAACAGGTGTGTCAACATGAGTACTTTCAAGGTTAGTTTTCCATTTTCAATATACTAGAAACTTTATTAAAAGTGTCTTTTGCAGACTTGGAACTAACCCAAATCCCCATCAATGACAGACTGGATAAAGAAAATGTAGCACATACACACCAAGGAATACAGCCATAAAAAAGAATGAGTTCATGTCCTTTGCAGGGACATGGATGAAGCTGGAAGCGATCATTCTCAGCAAACTAACACAGTAACAGAAAACCAAACACCTCATGTTCTCACTCATAAGTGGCAGCTGAACAATGAGAACACATGGACACAGGGAGGACCATCACACACCAGGTCCTGTCAGGGGCTCGGGGGCAAGGGGAGGCAGAACATTAGGACAAATAACTAATGCATGAGGGGCTTAAAACCTAGATACGAGTCGATAAGTGCAGCAAACCACCATAGCACATGTATACCCATGTAACAAACCTGCACGTTCTGCACATGTATATAAAGTAAAATTTTTTTACAAAAGTATTTTGTATAAGCAATCATTAAAATGGCACATTATTTTGAGCAAAACATAAGATTGCAGGTAAGATTTCTAAGAAACAATCCTAAGGAATACAATGTGATGAGTGAGTAAAGATGTACATGGTATAGGCTGGGTGTGATGGCTCACGCCTATATTCCTAGTACTTTGGGAGCCCGAGGCGGGTGAATCACCTGAGGTCAGGAGTTCAAGAACAGTCTGGCCAACATGGTGAAACCCCGTCTTTGCTAAAATACAAACATTAGCCGGGCATGATGGCAGGTGTCTGTAATTCCAGCTACTCGGCAGGCTGAGATGGGACAATCGCTTGAACCCAGGAGACAGTGGTTGCAGTCAGCCGAGATTGTGCCGTGCCACTGCACTCCAGTCTGAGCTACGGAGGGAGACCGCGTCTCAAAAAAAAAAAAAAAAAAAAGATGTACATAATATTCACCATATCATAAAAAGTAGAAAATACACTAAATGTTCACCATGAAAAGACTAGGAAAATAAATTCCGAGATGCATATACACATGAACAGCACAATGGAATACTACATACTCGTTAAAAGGGAAAATGTATATGACACATTCGTTAATGCATTAATGAAATTCATTAACACAGAAATGTTTCTTGAAATATACAATGTTTCAAAACCAGTTATAAACCAGAAAACCAGGTATGATCCCATTTATAGAAAATTACATACTTGTACAGAGATATTTAAAAGGATGTTAAACTTTTAAATGGAGCAAACTCCAGTCCCGAAATTTTGGATAACATTTAATTTTTTACATTTGTCATTAGTGTTTTAATTAAATAATTATTCTTAAACTTTTACAACTATTTTTATTTGGGATAAATTCACATACAACAGTAAACATACAAAAGTAATCCATGTTTAAAAATAAAAAGGAGAGCTGGGCACGGTGGCTCACGCCTGTAATCCCAGCACTTTGGGAGGCTGAGGTGAGTGGACCGCCTGAGGTCAGGAGTTTGAGACCAGCCTGGCCAACATGGTGAAACCCTATCTCTACTAAAAATAAAAAAAATTAGTCGGGTGTGGTGGTGGACGCCTCTAATCCCAGCTACTGGGGAGGCTGAGGCAGGAGAATCACTTGAACCTGGGAGGTGGCGTTTGCAGTGAGCTGAGATTGCGCCATTGCACTCCAGCCTGGGAGACAGAGCGAGACTCCGTCTTAAAATATAAAATTAAATTAAATTTAAAAAAAGGAGATGGGGACGACCCATATAAAAGCAAGACACTGGAGACTTAATAATTACTTATTAAATTTTCATGTATATCAAAAAATAATTGAAAACACTGAGAAGATCAAAAATATAAAGGCATTTTAGCTGTAAAAAATAATGGTTCAAAGAGTTAAATAGCAATAGGCATTTTAAAAGAAAAAATCTTGAATACGCTACAAAGTTCTTAAGTAGATGGTATGTACTTGGAAGGAATACAGAAATTGCTGAATATGTCATCTGTTCAAATCTTTTAAGAAAAACTGTAGAAATTACAGTATCTTTAAGAAAAACAATAGCTCTTAATGAAATAGTGTCATGATCTAGAGACAGCAGCATCACAATCTTTTTTTAAAATGTAAGACCTGGTCTCACTCTGTGGTTCAGGCTAGAATGCAGTGGCATGATCACAGCTCACTGCAGCCCCAACCTCCTGTGCTCAAGCAATCCTCCTGCCTCAGCCTCCCGAGTAGCTGGGACCACGGACCCGTGTCACCATGCTTAGCAAATTTTTAAATTTTTTGTAGAAACAAGGTCTCACTTTGTTGCCCAAGCCAGTTTTGAACTCCTGGCTCAAGCGATCCTCCCACCTCAGCCTCCCGAAGTGCTGCGATTACAGGCATGAGCTACTGTGCCAGGCAGCACCAAAATCTTTTGCAGAAAACACAAACATGTACAAAAAAGACTATGTTCATAACCTATAACATTGACTTGTTTCATCAAACTCTAGAACACAAATGAACAGTACTTTAGGTTTAGAAATTCTGAAGCATACTCAAATCCAGACAATGTAAAAAGAGTTAACTTAAATCCAAGGTGACCTATTTATGATCATATTCCACTTAAGAATAAGCTTTTTAAAAAATATCATGTAATCACGGATATTTATTAACCATGATTACTATATGACCTACCTTTATTCACCAGATACATCTTTGAATGATATCATTTTCAAAATTTAAAAACTCTCCTGAAAGGAAAAAAACTCTCAACACTGAGGATATTTTTAAAAAATGTTCTGGAGCTAAAACTCCAATAGAAAAGCTCTATAAGTGTTCCATGTAAGAGTATAAATATTCAAATAAGTTTATAACCATCTAAAACAATTTTGAAGGCTAAAAACATATAATTTGGGATGTTTATTACAAGTGAAGGTAACTGAGTGTTTACATGTACGTGTATGTGTGTGTGTAGCAGTCCATGAAAATATACTTTCCCACATGGTTATTAATCTTTAAGAGGGTGCCAAGTACATCTCACAAAATGTATTCTCCTTTGCACTATGCAGTACTCAAGAAAATGACATGAACTTTGTACAGTCTTATGATTTTATTGTTAGCGGTCATGTTAAACTAAGAAAATAGTAATTTCAGCTCAAATGTGAGTTAAATCATCAAGTTAAAGTGAAGCTTTTTATTAAGTGAAGCTCTCTCTGCAGAATATCTCACTCAATACACATAACATTTAAATAGACTACTAAAAAGGTGACAGCTGAGGAATGCTTTCACTTCTTTCCATGGTTTCTACTGAATGCCATTTCAGAAATGCCTATATAACACATGACAATCTGGAATGTCTCCACCCATGAAAGAGCATTTGAGTTGGGCAGCAAGCACACTTAGGGGAGTAACACAGAACTCAAGCATGTCTTTTTATGGTTAGCCAGCATAACAATGAAAAGATAAACAACCAAAACACTAATAAGGTCAGAAAATACTGACATAGAGGGAGCCATAGTAAAAATGTTATTTGGAAAAAAAAGTATGAGTAAAATAACTAGAAAATAAGCATTATTTCTAATGTTACCATGCTAAAGATTTCTTTTCCTTTTTCTTTCTTTTCTTATTTCTTTATTGGTAGAGACAGGGTCTCCCTATATTGCCCAGGCTGGTCTTGAACTTCTGGGATCAAGTCTCTCGCCTTGGCTTCTCAAAGTGCTGGGATTACAGGTGTGAGCCACTGCATCCAACCTAGAGATTACTTTTCTAAATGAACACTCAAGGATTTGTTTAAAGAATTTTTAAACTAAGTTACATAAACTGAAGCTTCTATTGATAATCAGTAATAGATTCCATTTCAAAAATAAATCTAACTTCCCGATAATTTTTGTCTTTAAGACAGAATCTCGCTCTGTCGCCCAGGCTGGAATGAAGTGGCACAATCTCAGTTCACTCCAATCTCTGCCTCTTGGGTTCAGGCGATTCTCGTGCCTCAGCCTCCTGAGTAGCTAGGATTATTAGGCATGTGCCCCCACGCCTGGCTAATTTTTTTTTTCTTTGTATTTTTAGTAGAGACGGGGTTTTGCCACGTTAGTGAGGCTGATCTCAAATTCCTGAGCTCAGGTGATCCGCCTGCCTCAGCCTCCCAAAGTGCTAGGACTACAGGCGTGAGCCACCATACCCAACCACCTAATAAATGTTTTGATTGTAATAATGGCTACTTTTACATTGTAAGTATTATAAAAGTAAGTGGTTGATGTAAGTTTTTTATTAGGACATTTTAAAAGTTTGTCAGTGTGTTATATTTACCCAAATTATTATTTTGTATTCTATGAATTCTGCTCTTCAAAATATTAGTTTACATTGTATCCAATTTTTAAAAATCATTAAATACTTATTGTGTACCTACTAAAACAACATGCAGATACAAAAGGAGATTTAAAGAAAAAAGAATCAAAGTCCCTACCTTAAGGGTACCTAAGGGACTTCTTTTTTCCCCCCTAGTATCCCTGATACGAAGTTTCCTACAATCTGTCTCCAAAAACAGTCACATAGGTACATGTATGTATGTATAAAAAATTTACTGTAAATGATTTTAAAAAACTAAAACAGGCTGAGTGCAGTGGTTCATGCCTGTAATCCCAGTACTTTGGGAGGCTGAGGTGGGAGCATTACTTGGGCCCAGAAGTTTGAGACTAGCCTGGGCAACACAGGGGAGACCCTGTCTCCAAGAAAAAAAAATTAGCTGGAAGTGGTGGCACATACCTGTATTCCCAGCTGATCGGGAGGCTGAGGTGGGAGGATCACTTGAGCCCAAAAAGGCTACAGTGAACTATGTTCATGCCACTGCACTCCAGCCGTGGTGACAGTCTATCACGCTGTCTCAAAACACACATATATACATCACACTCACACACACACACACACAACAACTAAACCAATATAAATTGCTATTAGGGTAAAGAAAAATAAAGGTAATTAAAAATTAAATTCTATGTCCTGAAAAAAGGAGTGTTTCTTGTTGCTGCTGATGTATTCCGCACATAATAAGTCAAAAATAATCTTGGCACTTCCTAAAATTTAGGACAATTTTGAATTCTGAGATTAATTTAGATACAGTACTACTGCAGTTCAATTACCATAGAAATGTCTTAAAAGTATGGGCTAACTAAAACAAAAGTGGATGAAGAAAAAAATTACATGTGTGTTTCACTTGATTTTTCAGTTAATTTACAGAGACACCTCCAACTACTAACCACCACCATAACGACGAAAAGATGTAAGAATATTTTCTTCTTCAGACTTTAAAGAAGATACCTGGCATAGGGTAAAGTTTGAGCTTTGGAATCAAACAGACCTGCAGAAGAATTCCAGCTGTGCCATTTATTTTCTTGTTAACCTTGAGCAAGTGAAAAAGCATGTTGTGAAAATTAAACTACTGTTTGGTAAAGCACTGCTCCTCAATAAAACACTGATTAAGTCATGGCTACTACATATCTGACTCCAACTGACTACATATCTAAACTTATAATTGTTGGAGGTCTTCAATCTTTCAAAGAGGTATACCAAAATACCAATACCTCATCATCTTTTCAACCTTATTGTGGAGCCCCACAAACTTTCAAAAGAAGGGTGGAGTAAAAGATGGCAATTTTTTGCAGGCAGAGGCAATGAAAATAGCAACTCCATATAGTGTCAAGAAGTAACATGTTATGGTAGTAACAAAACAATGTTTTATGCCTCCCCCTATTAAAAGGTTTTTAAATAGTTTTCTTTCAAAAATCATCTAATAAAATTTTTAAAGTACTTTTCTTATGTGAACTGTAATTTTCAAATGTGGTAATAACAAATGGATGATGAAAAACATTTCCTCTATTCCATCCAGTGTTTCGACCTGGCTATACTAGAAAATGCTCAGTCACAGCTTGCAATCATACTGTAGCTGAGGTACATGAAAGATGGTCTTGGTTATGACACCTCAAAGTCAGACCACAAAAGTGTTGCCAGGAAGCATAGAGGCAGCAACTACAGAAAATGCATTATAACAGCAGCAGTGAGGGAACTGGTGCCCTACCAGCATACCCCATATATGGCTAGGGTTGCCCACTTATCTGTAGGAAGTGAGGGGCCAGTTTGGGGTTGGGAGGGTTTTGTTTGTTTGTTTAGGTAGGTTTTTAAAAATGGATTTAGGATGATTTCAATAAAAACTTTTGAAAGGCATGAGCATAACTGTTACAGCTTTTCTAAAGAGAAAACTATGCAGAGAAATATTTTACACTGCACATTCTTTTAGACACAAATTTTAATGCTCAAGTTATCCGATAGGTTCTTCCAAGATCTTAACATTCTCCATCAAAAAAAGGGTAAATAGTTACGAACTATAAACTCTTAATTCAGATTTTTCAAAATAATCAATTAAATTATTTGTTAACAAGCAATTCAAAATTAATTGCTTCCAGTGTCTTTTACACTTCACATCTTAAGACTACAGTATTCCTTTTACTGACGAGAGAATCACATATTTTACAAAGATGCTTAAAATGGCTCCCTTAGAAGTAGATCAAATTTGTACTTTAAGAGCAAAAGGATTTCATATTAAATCTATCTGTAAGTCTGTGTGTACTGGAAAGTAAAAGAAAAACTATTTTAAAATTGTAATAGTATAGAACATGGAACATCCTACTTTGTATTCCTCTAGAAGTGGTATCCAACCTTGGCATCAGGAACCAGTTGCGTGAATGACAATTTTTCCACAGATGGGGGTTGGGGAGTGGGGCCAGATGAAACTGTTCTACCTCAGATCATCTTCAGGCATTAGATGCTCATAAAGAGCACACAACCTAGATACCTCAAAAGCACAGTTCACAATAGGGTCCGCACTCCTATAAGAATCTAATGCCGCTGCTGATCTGACAAGAGGCGGACTGCAGGCAGTAATGCTAGCTCTCCAGTGTGTCGCTCACCTCCTGCTGTGTGGCCTGGTTCTTTACAAGTCATGGACCGACCTGTCCACGGCCCAGCCATTTGTGAACCTCTGCTCTAGAGGATCTAGCTCAGACTCTTAGAAAGTGAGTAATTAATTAATGACTCAACTGGATATATTTTTCTACCACTTAACCAAGATCTAGACTGCTTTAGAATTTAAAAGAAAGGAGGTCAATATTAAGAATTTTTTAAGCCGGCCACGGTGGCTCACACCTGTAATCCACTTTGGAAGGCCAAGGCGGGCAGATCACTTGAGGTTGGGAGTTCAAAACCAGCCCAGCCAACATGGTGAAACCTCATCTCTACTAAAAATACAAAAAAAATTAGTCAGGCGTGGTGCCACGCACCTGTAATCCCAGCTACTCAGGAGGCTGTGGCAGGAGAATCGCTTGAACCTGGGAGGCGAAGTTTGCAGTGAGCCAAGACTACATCACTGCACTTCAGCCTAGATGACAAAATGAGACTCCATTTCAAAAAAAAAAAAAAAGAATTTTTCAAAGTAAATACATTGAAATCCACAACAAAGTTTTTAATCTGTTTCATAAACACACAAATTCCATTATGTGCAAGAACAATATGCTAAGTATCTGATGCGAAGGTTTCAAAAATGTATTTCACAAATAACTGTAAAACTTACTATTGATGATTTGAAGTAAAAAGATAAAATTCAATAAACCTTTAATGAGCACCCACTATGTGCTAGGCTCTGGAAATACAAAAATGTGGACGATTAGGTCCTCAGAAGCTGTAAGGGACGACAAACACAAACACTATTCAGTAAAAAGTGTTTTTATTGCAGGAGAGACAAAATATAAGGTACAGTGAACACCCCAGAGAAGAGAATGAGAATCTTGAACAATGACTAGAATTTTAATTGGCAAACGAGGGAGAGAGCATAAAAAGCATGGCTAAAGGCATGGAAATAAAAAATGTAAAGATCTGGTTAAAATGTCAGCAAGTTAACCCATTTCTATAAAGGATACAACACAATGGAGATATATCAACCATAAGCTAAATGATAAAATGTATTATATCCAAATTCAGAGAGAGGAGTGACATCATCAGAGTGATACTGTTCAAAGATTAATATGACAGCAATATGCATGCTAGATTAAATCAGGGAGTGAACAGAGGCAGGAAAAACAATTAAGCTATTACTATACTCTAGGGATAAAAATTAGGTCAGGTGCGGTGGCTCACGCCTGTAATCCCAGCAGTTTGCGAGGCGGAGGTGGGTGGATCACCTGAGGTCAGGAGTTCAAGACCAGTCTGACCAACATGGAGAAACCGCATCTCTACTAAAAATACAAAATTAGCTGAGCGTGGTGGCACACGCCTGTAATCCCAGCTACTTGGGAAGCTGAGGCAGGAGAATCGCTTGAATCCAGGAGGTGGAGGTTTCGGTGAGCCAAGATAGCATCACTGCACTCCAGTCTGGGCAACAAGAGTGAAACTCTGTCTCAAAAAAAATAAAATAAAATAATAAAGGTATGAACTAGGTTGCCAGTAAAGAATGGCAAGGAAAAGAACTGATGCCAAGGTAATTGTAAAGAAAAGACTGAGCTAGAAGATAGACTGGATTATACATAGACAAGGGGAATGAGTAAACAATAACTAAAATGTTTAACTTGATCTAAAGATCACTGACAAAAACAGGGACATCAATGAGAAGAGTAGGCTTGATGAGGAAAGATAGACCTGTTGTAGGCTGAATTTAAAGAAATTCCTGACAGTGATGTAAAACAGTCTTATAACCAAATTAATAGTACTTTAAAATAATTAGTTAAAAAGGATGCTGGTAAAGTCTAAAGAAGTACCTCTAATGTTAAGGGATAAACGTAAAATTATAATACTGAATTGCAACTATGAAAATCTATGTTTGAACAGCAAGAAATCCTTTGAAGAAATCACAAAGGTTAACGTGAATACAGTAGTTGCCATTCTATGGCAAAGGGGGTGAACTTGTATTTACTGTATTACTACTTAAAAGACATTATTAAATATAAAATTGCAATACATTTAATAATATTTCATTTTAAATCAATACATAACCCAAAAAAATGGAAATGAGGCTTGGAGCTTTGCAGAAATGACGGAACTGTAAACTGACTTGGAAGTCACTGGCGCAGAGGAAAAAGAAAAGATTTTAAGGTTAAAATCAACAGGCTAAACTCAAAACTGCTAGAGAAAAATCTCAGCCCTGTATTTTATGCACACCAGTATCAGTAAGAATCAGCAATAAGGCATTCTATATATAACCTTATTAATCTCCTTAAATCTTCATAAAGTATGCCAAAATAGAGATATAATCACATACTGTAAAACTCTACCAGGTAGCTATAAAATCAGAAGCTGATTATTGCCCCATTGGTAATAATGAAATTCTACTCTAGACCTCGGTACTAGAAAACCGGAAATTTATATCTATGGTTAACTCTGTGCTGTTTTGTAGCTTTGGGGGTCAGGTCCCGGGTGGAGTGGGTGGGGAAGAAAGGCTATTCTGGAGACTAAGATAGGAAATTTGACAAGAAACACTACTTTTTCTTCTATATAGAGAACATATTTCTATACAAAAAGAACAGCTGAAGACTGGATATCTTTTATAACTTCTAATGAGGGAGCACATTCAACAAATTAATAAACCTTTCAATATAAGCTGTTTATATTTAAAATAAAAGCAAAATGCTAGATTTTATATTTTGTAAAAGTATATTTGTGGGTTGTGACGTTCCTAAAACTTTTCTCTAGACAATGAAATTTAGAACACTTGATCAAAACCAAAAAGTAAATAAATATTCAAAAAAGAATAAACAATAATTAACCCAGTAAAACATTTTAGGTATTCTATGATCTTTTGAGGTTAAATTTTAAAAAAACTATTCAAGGACTATTAAATCAGTGATTTTAGTATTTCGAATTAAGTATGGAAAACAAGCTAAGTTTAGAGATTTTTCTTAAAAGTTAAAATTTTCTTGTGTGTGTGTTTATTTACTGTCTTTCACTAGCTGTTGTCCTAAATTTGCCCAAAGTGAACTCCCTGTTTTCATAGTAACAATGGGAAAAAAGTACAAGAGTTGATAAATAAGAAATGAGAGTGAAGAAAACATAACAAAAATTTTAATGCTTGATATTTTAAAGATTTTGGCTTCATTCATTTAAGGAATTTGCAGATAAGGAAAAATGTTATGGAAAAGGGGAGGCAGTTGGAAATTATCGGGTCAAACACTCATAGTGACAAAAAGTGACAGAAAGGTATTATGCAAATGGTGTAAATTTAGAAACTTCTGTTTAAGTGTTTGTCAACTAAAACAAAATACCCAATAAAGATACAGCTACACAACACCAAACTGACCACTGAATTCAGTTAATCAGGAAGACATTGGTAAGTCTGACAAGTCTTGCAACATGTGAATATTGAGAGGAGAAAAAAAGATCTTAAGAAGACAGTTAAATGTATTTTCTCTTCCTCCCTAAACCAGTATTACAACAATGTAAATATCAAAAATTTTCATCTTCTTCCAGGCCAATACAATTGGGTTCCTCCACAACAATAGTAACTTTAAATTTCTATTTGACAATTTGAATAAAACATATTGATGCGAAAAATTATCCAATTATCCTGACCTCCTACAGTAATAATCAAAATCTATTTCACACTAAAACACTAAAACGTGTAAAGTACACTTGAAAGAAATTTGAAGATTCATCTTACATAATTACATTATCATTTTTAATGCCAAAAGTTTCTTTCATTCTCAACACCATGGTTTTAAAATCTTAAGAGTTATGATATGCCTTAAATAAACTTCACCCAAATAAAAAGTTTGCTATGCATTAGAGAATCTAAATTAATGAAATAGAGAAAACGCTAGATACCCTGTTATATTTTTACTGGGTGCCACATTTTTAATTCCATATTTGTCCTGCAATTTGTCAATAATTTCAATGTATCCAGTCAACTTTGTAAACAAAGGCTATACTCCAAGTCTAATACGAGAATTCCATTACATAAAATTTAAAATGGTCATCACTCCCTTAAACACTAAGCAATACAAGGAAAAATGTCACTACACACCTCTTTTAAAAAGGCATCAAGTTAATATTCATGAAATATAATAAAGCCTTGAGTTTTCAACCTCCCAAACAAGTTTTTACTACAGCATTACTCGAAATAAGGCTATGCATCTTCCACATACAACCAAGGCAACTTTGAGATAGCTTACAAGTCTTTTCATTGTAAGGGAAAGCTATTGCTGCAAAGTCATTTTCTATTATAGTTATTCCAAGTTGCCCGCCAAGAAAATCGAAAAAGCCTATGTCTTGTCACCTATTACCATCACTTAAAAATTGCTTTTTATGCAGAACTCTACATGGTTGTGTTGCTTTTGGCCTGTTAAAGGCAAGGCAACATTATCTCTGGATTGCCAATAGTTTCTCCTTATTTGGCTAACATTGAGAGATCCCAATCAGACTACTATAAAACTTTAACATGCACAAAGCATCCATTTTGAGAAAAGTTTGTGACCAGTCTTTTTTTCTTCCCACCCCCAAAAGAAAAATCAGAGCTTGGTAACCGGCTTTGAAAAGAGTGTCCCCTATTTATTCTTCTCTTTCTAACACCAGTGCACACCCCAGGACCTGGGGCTCAAGGATCTCTGACATTGCGGCAAACTTCGAGTATCAGACTCAACACGTTCCGGTCCGGAGGTGGGCAAACCCTTTAGAGGGCTTCCTTACTCTACCCATTTCCATCCCCTTCCTTTCAGCCGGTGCAGATCAGCTAATTACACCCTGTTTCCCCCTCCCCAGTGACCAAGAGTAATAAATGAGAAAACAGGAAATCGTTCGCTCAGGGCACTCGGCTTAGGGCTCTAGATTACTATTATCATCATCATTTGTAATCAAGTACTCAAAAGTGCAACAAATCCAATGCCTACCTACAAGTCAAAGATGTTCATCTGCCTAAGCGTCCCTAATGCCTCTTGTTAGTTTTCTTCCTTCAGCATCCACCCCTCCGAATTTATCACTGACACGGGGGCCCAGGCACAACCCCACTACACCCCTCCTTGTCTCGACCCCAAATCCCAGACTCATCCACCAATGGCCCTGGGGCCCCAAGACGACCACAGTTCCTTTTCCCCTGTGCCCCGGAAATCAGCCGGTTCCCAACTCCACCAGCAACTGTTCTGAAGGGGGCCTCAAGCCCAGCGCCCTCCCCTCCACCAGCTCTCCCTCCCGCCCTCTCGGGAAACCGCCCCCTCACCCCGCAGCAGGGAGTCTCCCGCCGCCCCCAGCCTCAAGAGGTGGAGAACTGAGGGCAGGCCCCGGCGGGAGGCCGACGAGGACCCTCAGGGTCAGGAGAGCCGGCGACTGGGCGCACAGACCTGGTGCAGGGCAGTGAGTCCGTCCACATTGGCGTAATTGATGTCGGCGCCGCGGTGCAGCAGCTTGAGGACCTCGTCCGTGTCCCCGCTGGAGCAAGCAGCCAGGAAGACGGCGCCATCGTCGAACTTCACCTTGGTCTTCTGGCGCTTCACCACCGGAGGCTCGAGGTCCGTCTCGGAGCCGATCCAGCGCTTCAGCTGCTCGTTCCGCTTCTGCTTCGCGTCCGCCATCTTCATCCCCTCTCCTGCCGCCGGGTCTTCTTATCGCGAGGGGTGGAAGGGGGAGGCGGAGAGGGAAGAGAGGGGAGGCAGGGGGTGTGTGAATGTTTCTATGAGTGAGAGCCAGAGGAGGGCTGGGAACCGGGAGGAGACGCTCGAGACTTCCAGTATCCCACAGAGCACTGGGGCGGCGCGCCCGGCCGAGCGGACCTCCCTTCCTACCAGAAGCCCTCCCGCCCCCAGCACGGCCACCCGTCACCGGCGGCCAATCTAACGTAACTTCGCGAGATCCGGCCTGGGAGGTGCCCTTCGACCAGTGCGCATGCGCCCTGGGTCTGCGCCCGCCCCAGGAAAGGCGCTCCCGCGAACTGCGGCGGGGGTGGCTGGGCCACCGGAGGGAAGCGGGTGTGGCCCAGGCAGCGGGGGCTGGGACAGACCTGGAAAGGAGGAAGCGGGGAAGGAAGGTTGTCCTGCCGGGCTGGGGGCTCCCGGTAATCCGGAGGCCAGCAGTGGAACTGCAAGGGTCCACAGGGCAGATCTGCCTCCCGGCCTGTTTCAGCTACGCTGAGTCGTTGGCTCAAGGCGGAGGATTTTCCTATTGGCTGCATTATTTGAATGGAATGGAGGATAGGTCCTGAAGTAGGTGCTGGTGGTTGCTCTAAGGAACTCAGATGAACTTGGGCATGTCAGAATTAATAACCTTTTAAAAGTGAGATCTGTGTAGCCGAGGGTTTTAATGGTAAGTTCTTGAGGTGACCACCTATTGGCCAGGGTTGACCTGCGGTAATTGCGGTGGCTTCCTGCCAACCCCCACTTTAGAAATGTTTTTCCTCTTCTCTTTACTTTTGTTTTGCTTTCTCTCACGCTTGAGTTCTCTTCCTTCAGTGCTTTAAGCCTGTCTCGTAGGACCCATGAGCTTAGCTCAGCCTGATTACTGGTCCTTACCTTTTAAGGGATTTCTGGTTACAGCTCCATCTCTTTCTAAGGAGGGTTAGAGACCTAGCTGCGTCTAGTATTTAAACGGAATGTTAATGAAGGCTATTAATTCAACCACTATTTTTTGAATACCTACTATGAGCCAGTAACTGTACTAGGCACTGAATATACAATGAAAAATATGACATTTATTTGAACCACCTCTTGAGTTCACTTGCCCAAACAAGACTGTAATTTATCATCTTCATAAAAAAAGACTTTAACTTTGCCTTGTATGACCACACGCGCACACACATAGGATTTGTAATACTGATGTCTTATGAGCCATCTATCTGCAATCTCCACCAGTTGATTTTACTGAACACTACATCGTTATTATCCACTACTATTTTTAGAGCATTTAGAAAAGCCAAAATAAAAACCACAAAACCTTACCATGGAAGATTAGGGGTCGTCTAGATTGAGTCCCTCAAGAACTAGATAATTTACTTAATTTTACCCAGAAGTAGAATTAGAATTCACTCAGCAAATACTATGCACCTGTTCTGGGTAAGGCATTGTTCTGGGTGCTGGAGATAGAGCAGTGAACAAATAAGCTTTTCTTACTGTCAGCATAATGCCTTTTCCAGTGGACTACACAGCCTATCATATTGAGAAAATTATTGAGTAAAATATAATTAAGAAACTACTCTGCCTGTGAGACAATTTTCTGAACCACAATTAATAGGATAGTAATAGAATCCAGGTTAGGGTAAAAATATTTCCCCTGAAAACATTGTAGAAATAGAAAATGAATGTAATATTCATAAGATGTACCATTGTATGTTCATAACATACATTAATGATAACATCAGACCTTTGAATATTCATGGTGTTAGGTGCTGAAAAACATTGTTAGCACTGAAATGCAAAATCCCTATCCACAGAATACAGCTCAGAATAAAAGAAAGGAACTTGAGGATTTCCTTATCAGCTCCTCTCTCTACCTAGGCAAACTGACAGCATATACTGTTTTCCAAGAATGTTATGGCATATTTGGTAGCTCTTAAAAGTGCCCTTGAAATACAGATGGGTATCTCAAGTTTTCATTCAGGCAAAAGGAGTTTAGTGGGAAGTATGCTATTCCTGATTCAAGCACTTATTTCAGGATGCAAAATTAATAATAGTTTATTAATAAAACATAATTAAGTTCATTCAGTTCCCAGAAGCTGTCAGGGAAAAACCAACCAACCAACCAACACCAAGACTGTTATCATGTGCAAATTTCACTGAATTTAGTTTTTCTTCTTTCGTGGCTCTAAGGTTCAAGATACTCTATGTTAATATTGAAAGTGCTCTTCAACTGCCACCTACTTTGTCTTTAGGGAGGGTTTTTTTTTTAATTGTTGTTAGTGAATTAATGGTACTGAAGACCTTGGGTTAATTCCAGAACAAGCAAAATTTTTTATTGACACACACAGTCCCGGCACAGTGACTTACACCTGTAATCCTACCACTTTGGGAGGCTGAGGAGAACTCTGTCCAGGAGTTCGAGGCTGCAGTGAGCTATCTGCACTACAGCCTGAGCGACAGAGCTAGAACCTATCTTTACAAAAAAAAAAAAAAAAACACAGACACAAATTATCCCTAATTTAAATCTGAGATACTAATTTACATTTATACACTTGAGAATAGAACAGTCAACAAAGACCTTGTTTCTAAATCTTCTGTATTCTACACCTGGGCCAAACTCTCTTCCATTGCATAATAATTTCTTTCCAATGTTTTATTTAAGAACCTGAAGAAAAGGCTGGGCAGGGTGACTCATGCCTGTAATCCCAGCACTTTGGGAAGCTGAGGTGGGCGGATCACCTGAGGTCACTAGTTTGAGACCAGCCTGGCCAACATGGCAAAACCCCTGTCTCTACTAAAAATAAAAATATTAGCTGAGTGTGGTGGCATGCACCTGTAATCCCAGCTACTCGGGAGGCTGAACGCGAGAATACAGGAGAATTACTTGAACCAGAAGGCAGAGGTTGCAGTGAACCAAGATCACACCACTGCATTCCAGCCTGGGTGACAGAGCAAGACTCTGTCTCAAAAGTAGGAAAAAAAAAAAAATTTTTGGAGAAAAGTTTACAATCTGTTCACATCATAATTTATTTAGTCCTACACAGGGAGTTGACCAGAACCAACACGGAACCACCCTAACTTGCTTCAGACTCCATTGCTAGATCAATCCTGATTTCTAGATCATAGCATCTAATCCTTTGCCTTGCCTCTGGATTACAAGGTGAGTTTCTAATTTACTTTAGGGTAAATTTTCTGCCACATCCGACTTCATTTCAAGAAACTAAGCCTATCACAGTACAAGTAAGAGCTGATATGCTCATGAAACTTCTTTGGTCTCCCAAAACTGGAAATGAGATGAGTGTCTGGCAATAATCTAGAGTGCAGTTATGCTGCTAAAGAAATAACTCATCTTCATTGCACATGACTCCCAACCTGTATCACGTGTCAGAATGTCACATGTCCCTTTCATAGGAATTAACTTAATATTTCCCAAACTTTATCAATTTTGTTGCCAAATTCAAGAACCACAAATACTGGTATTTCCTTAATGTTTTCTTTAGCCTTTTTAAGACAAATTTATTTTAAAGCAACATTATGTTGCTTTGGTAAGTGAAAAACATTTTCACTTGACATAAGACTGTTAAAGCAAATACAATGAAAACAAAACATTAGTTAGGTTGTCTGTCAAGGGCCTGAGCCCAAGCCATGCTCCCAGTTTGTTAAAAAAGGGATATTGGTAAGGGTTGGACATATGAGCATCAACCTAAGATTTTTCAATTTAGCATAATCAGAAAGATGAAAAGATAGTGAAAAAAGAATATTTTGCTAAGTGCTTCACTGTTGTTTTAATGTTACATCTACCTATTATAACATTACCTCATGTACCACCAGTCTACATGTCCTACACTTTAGGAAGCTGGCTGACTTTAATTAGTATGTGTAATAATAATTATGACTAATTAAGTGAAGGTTACAGGATAGGCCTTAGTGGCACACCCAACTCAAGGTGTCAAGGCAAGGAATTGGCAGGAAGGCCAATTTGTATGAAATATCTGTACTGAAGGAATTTCAAAAATAAGAGTCATTCTCCATGGCACTGAAATTACAAGAATAAATTACAAGATGAAGTTTTCTTCAATATCTGGAAGGCAAGTTTAAGTGCATGAGTTCTGTCTTGGATCACTAGTATTTAGTTGAGGGATCCATTCAATTGTCCTTCAAATCAAATCCCGGGAAAAGCTTTAAAATTCCTTCACAGACCAGAGTGCAAAAACAAAGTAAGGTATTCATGAGAACCAAAACATGCTGACCGTGCTCAATTTTGGCAAGTGGGAATATCAGCTTCATGTGGTTGTCTTAAAGATTAAATGAATAATGTATGTGAGAGAGAAAAAAAATTGAGATTTTGTTTGTGTTCTTGTATTTGCCTTTTCCTTCCCTTATTTAAACTGATAGCAACTCTGCTTCCTTGCCTCAGGGCAGGTTTGTGGCAAGGAAGAAAGCAGAAGTTGCTTTCAAAACATTTTCCCTCCTAACTTGAAATGTCCACCCACCAATTTCTATTTAATAAGAGTTTAGGGCTAGTGATCTGATTGGAATTAGTATATGAGGGTGCTAGAAACTTAATGAAGTTCTATTTGCAGAGCACTATAAATCAATAAAAATAGCAGTTTTCTAAATTTGCCTTTATTTTCACTTTACAAAAATTTTGACCATAATTCCATGGAATGTTATTTTTACTTAGGGTGGAACCAAGCAGAGGGGTTCACCCAAGCCATCCTTGGGTGTTTCCATGGGAAAGAAGGATTTCACTGAGAATAATAAGTGACACCAAGGCTCAAAAGAATGGGAGAGAAGTCTGTTGGTCTCTTGAACAGCAAGGATTTGCTCACAGATCTCTGGAAGTAGCCAGAATGTGACAGGATCTCAAAATGAATGGCTGCTTCATGGAGGCTGGTACGTAAGCCTGGGACTCCCACTAGCCAAACATAGCTGTGCCACAAACATGGCTGAAATGTAGCAGTTTGGTGGATCTGAGGTCAGTCAGTAAAAATGTATTGATTGGCACCTGTTCTTTGTCAATCATTATTCTGGGTTCTGGGGACACAGGAGTGAATGAAACAAATGAAGTACCTGCCATCAATGAGCTTACATTCTAGTGAGGAGGGACAGAAAATGAATACATTTTAATTCAGATACCACTAAATGTACTGAAGAAAAAAATTGGGCTAAAGAGAGCGAAAAACAATTTCTGAAGTTACTTGCAGTAAAGAGTGGGAGAAGAAAAGATACTGATTTAACCGGGAAAGATCTGAGCTGAGGGTGTATCCAGGTTTTCTGGAACCTGATATTGTTACAGTTTAGAGATTCTTCTTTAAGAAAAAGGATTTAAAATTACAAATAATTAAGTTCAGGGCCTTGGAAGGGGTCCACTCAAGTGAACAGAAGATTATGTGCTCCTTATAAAATACATGATTTAAAACTACAACAGTGGCTGGGCGTGGTGGCTCATGCCTGTAATCCCAGCATTTTCCCAGCACTTTGGGAGCTGAGGCAGGTGGATCACGAGGTCAAGAGATCGAGACCATCCTGGCCAACATGGTGAAACCCCGTCTCTACTAAAAATACAAAAATTAACTGGGCATGGTGGCGTGTGCCTGGTGTCCCAGCTACTTGGGAGGCTGAGGCAGGAGAATCACTTGAACCTGGGAGGCGGAGGTTGCAGTGAACTGAGATTGTGCCACTGCACTCCATCCTGGCGACAGAGTGAGACTGTCTCAAAAAAAAAAACAAAAAAAACAAAAAAAAAAAAACTGTAACAGCAATTGAGTGTATAAACACTCAATTTGTTTCCTCAGATCTATAACCAAGGATTCTAGAATATGTGTGTCAAAACCCAACTCTCAGTTTTATTAGGTATCACTTAACATCAGTTTAAATCATTTATTTATTCACCATTCGTTAAGCCAGTATTTATGAGTACCCTATTGGTACTCTGTATGTACCAAGCCCTGTTAGTGCTAAAACTATAACAATGTAAACACTCATTCCCTGCAATCAACGATGTATACTGACCAAAGATTCAATTCCATGATCAAGCATAGCACCATTAATAGTAGAGCCACCTCCATTATGTGCCTAAGCATTACCTAAATTTTAGCCTGAGTTTAACCAGGCCTTTCAGATCAACTGTCACTTTACTAGAAACATGGAAGTAACATATTAAATGATACCACACATACTTAATCAGAAAAACCTGAAATGTAGGTTAATCTCTAGGGCACTGGCCTGGTCTCTTTTAAAGTCAGTGTTGTAAAAAACTTTAAATAAAAATGTTCTAGATTAAAAGATACTGAAAACCATAATGACCAATTAAGCTTGTAAATTTTGATTAGGTTCCAGTTTGGAAAAAAATCAATTATATATAATTGATTATTGGAAAACTTGAATATGGATTGTTTTAGATGATATTGAGGAATTTTTGTTATTTCTGTTCTAAGATGTAATAATAATGTGATTTTGTAGGAATGTATCCTTAATTTAAGGAGATGAGTATGTTAAATATGATGTTGACAACTTCCTTTCAAATGATTTCATGAAATAAAAAATAAATACAAATGCATATAAGTAGATAATGCAAGTTTGGTAAGATTTTAATTTCTGAATTTAGGTCACAGGTATCCAAGTATCTTTTACTATTTTTTCAACTTTGCTGTTTGATATTTCTTACAATAAAATATTGAGGGAGAAAAAGAATGGATTATGGGAGACCGTGTTGTGACTCTCTAATAATTAGAGTCAATGCCATTACTCCAGAGATATTTGGACATGTGGGTGAGGTGTTTTTGATTATCAAAATGATTGTGGAACACTACTGTGGTTTAGTGAGGAAGAGAGTAATAACTAAATAATTTGCAATGTGTGGGAATTTTCCAAACAATAACTAAGTACCCTTCCCAAAATGCTAATAACCCCTGTTGAGAAATACTAAAATTAAACCCATAAATAGCTCCTACAAAAAATATTTCCTTGACCTTATATACAACTCTAATGTTTGTTCTCCAATTCACAAAACAAAGTGCTCCTGATAAAAAGTCATCTATATTCATGGTTTACATATCCATGTTTTCTTTCTTTCTTTCTCTTTCTTTCTTTCTTTCTTTCTTTCTTTCTTTCTTTCTTTCTTTCTTTCTTTCTTTCTTTCTTTCTTTCTTTCTTTCTTTTAATTATACTTTAAGTTCTAGGGTACATGTGCACAACCTGCAGGTTTGTTACATAGGTATACATGTGCCATGTTGGCTTACTGCACCCATCAACTCGTCATTTGCATTAGGTATTTCTCCTAATGCCATCCCTCCCCCAGTCCTCCACCCTGCAATAGGCCCCCCGTGACGTTCCCTGCCCTGTGTCCAAGTTTCCTTACTGTTCAGTTCCCACCTATGAGTGAGCTCATGTGGTGTTTGGTTTTCTGTCCTTGTGATAGTTTGCTGAGAATGATGGTTTCCAGCTTCATCCATGTCCCTGCATCCTTTTTTATAGCTGCATAGTATTCCATGGTGTATATGTGCCACATTTTCTTAATCCAGTCTATCATTGATGGACATTTGGGTTGGTTCCAACTCTTTGCTATTGCGAATAGGGCTGCAATAAACATACATGTGCATGTGTCTTTATAGTAGCATAATTTATAATCCTTTGGTTATATACCCAGTAATGAGATCTCTGGGTTAAATGGTATTTCTAGTTGTAAATCCTTGAGGAATCACCACACTGTCTTCCACAATAGTTGAACTAATTTACACTCCCACCAACCGTGTAAAAGTGTTCCTATTTCTCCACATCCTCTCCAGCATCTGTTGTTTCCTGACTTCCTTTTTTTTTTTTTTTTTTTGAGATGGATTCTTGCTCTGTCACCCAGGCTGGAGTACAGTGGCACCATCTCTGCTCACTGCAAACTCCACCTACTAGGTTCATGCCATTCTCCTGCCTCAGCCTCCTGAGTAGCTGGGACTACAGGCACCCGCCACCACACCCGGCTAATTTTTTTTTTTTTTTTTTTTTTTTTGGTATTTTTAGTAGAGATGGGGTTTCACCGTGTTAACCAGGATAGTCTTGATTTCCTGACCTCGTGATTCCCCCGCCTCGGCCTCCCAAAGTGCTGGGATTACAGGCGTGAGCCACTGTGCCTGGCCTGTTTCCTGACCTTTTAATGATTGCCATTCTAACTGGCGTGAGATGGTATCTCATTGTGGTTTTGATTTGCATTTCTCTGATGACCAGTGATGGTGAGCATTTTTTCATGTGTCTCTCGGCTGCATGAATGTTTTCTTTTGAGAAGTGTCTGTTCATATCTTTTGCCCACTTTTCGATGGGGTTGTTTGGTTTTTTTCTTGTAAATTTGTTTAAGTTTTTGTAGATTCTGGATATTAGTCCTTTGTCAGATGGGTAGATTGCAAAAATTTTCTCCCGTTCTGCAGGTTGCCTGTTCATTCTGATGGCAGTTTCTTTTGCTGGGCAGAAGCTCTTTAGTTTAATTAGATCCCATTTGTCTATTTTTGCTTCTGTTGCCATTGCTTTGGCTATTTTAGTCATGAAGTCCTTGCCCATGCCTGTGTCCTGCATGGATTGCCTAGGTTTTCTTATAGGGTTTTTATGGTTTTAGGTCTAACATTTAAGTCTTTACTCCATCTTGAATTGATTTTTGTATAAGTGGTAAGGAAGGGATCCAGTTTCAGCTTTCTACATATATCCATGTTTTCTGTTCATTCCTCAGTCCACTCAAGTTTGGTTCAACAACCACCTTCATTTAAACTAGTTTTATCAGGATTAGCACTGATGTCTTTGCTAAATCCAAAGGGTGCTTTACATTATTTGACCATGGTGAATATTTCCTCCCTCTGGAAATTTTCCCTTGTCTTCCATGATACTACTTTCTTCTGGGTTTTCCTAACTCTCTAATTACTTTTCAGACTCCTATTATAAGCCCCCTTTTTCTCTGCCTACATCTTATTTCACAGGATTTCATCTTTAGCTCTCTTTTCTATTTAATTTTTCTCAGATCCCCACCTCAAGGCAAAATATTGCACCTAAGTCCCATACCTATTTACACAACTGCCTACTGACATGAAATCTTCAAGCCTAACACACATGAAATGGAACTTAATATCCCCTCACACACTTCCTTCTCTTACAGGCTTTATTTCAATTAATGACTAGGATCTACTTAATGCTTTAGGAACCTATCCAAGAGACATGGATTCCAAATGGCAAGGGAGGGGAGTGGTAGGGAAACAGATGGCTTCCAGGAGGAGGTGACACTTAAGCTAGGTGACTAATGAAGGGAGAATTGAATGAGGTATTTGGAAGTGATGCAATGTGAGTTAGGGAGGACATTCTATGTGCAGGAATAGAAGCAAAAGCACAAAGGAAAATAATGCTACACTTTTTTTCTGAAAGTGGAGAGTAACTCAGAATTGATGAAGTATACTTTTTTGGGGGGGAGCAGGAAGAATGGGCAAGAGATATGGTTGGTAAGGTAGGCAGAAAATAGATCATGAAGAATCTTTTATGCCATTCTAAGGAATCTGGATCTTATCCTATCAGGTCAGAGTTCACAAGTTGATTGTTCACAGACTACACAAGTGGCTTGTTTGGCTTATGCCGTGCTTTAAAACATGATGAATTATTTGTTGACATTTAAAAGCTAAACGATTTCACATAAAATCTGGATTTCCAGTCTCTTTTGAAGACCTGGAAGTTCTGGCCACATTTTCTCACATTTGACAGGCTCTAATGTCACCACTCTGCAATAGTCCCCATCTAATCTGCTTTGTTCAGTTGTCACTTCTGCTACCTGTCTGGCCCCTGAGAGCTTTGGCAGTTGCTACTTCTGCTTCAGATGATGAGAAATTATTGAAGCAAGAGAGTAATACCAGATATTTGGGTCAGAAAGATCATTCTGGAAGAAAAATAGAGGACAGGTGCTGGGGCATAGGGAAGAGTGCCCTAAAGAAATGAATGCAAATTCTAGAGTAACAGTGCATGTGTTTACAGAGGGAGAACAAACATCACTTTGCCCCAGACACCATTTATCCTCCTAAACCACTGGATAGCTCAGAGGAGACAAGACTCATGCAGTACTGAGGTGACAGCTGAAGATGGCCTCAGCTAGAGCAATGATAGTACAGATGGAGAAGAGGGGCCAGGAATCAATAAAGCTTAATTATTGATTGTATGTGGCATGTAAAAACTGGAAGGAATGTAAAGTAATTTCCAAGTGAATGATAGAGAACAAGGTGCTAAAAATTCTCACTTATCACACTAATAAAAGACTTCTGTATTAATTGAACAAATTTGCTTTCATAGTGATTACCTTACTAGATCTATTTTCACATATGCCTAGTAACTATAAATTAGTTAATTATACATCATTTCTAAGTAAAACTCCAGGAAAGGTAATTAAATGCAAAATGAATGGAAATTTTAAGAACTTAACGATCACTAGGAACAACTAAAGGTTTTCTGAGAAATGAGCCATGCTAAATTAGGCTCGCTCATCATTTTGTTGCTTGTGTGTTTGTTTTGTTAAGAATGTTGGGGTAAGTCAGTATCACGTAGCGATAGAGTCTGAGAGAGTAGGCGCAATTAATAAAACTTCTCTAAGCTGCTTTGTCTTGATAGGTACATGGTAGTCATTGCATTTCTTAACCTGAACACATTATTTCTCATACTGTATCAGCTTTCCATTTTTCTTTTTCCTTTCTTTCTTTCTTTCTTTCTTTCTTTTCTTTTTTTTTTTTTTTTTTTGAGACGGAGTTTTGCTCTTGTTGCCCAGGCTGGAGTGCAACGGCGCGATGTTGGCTCACTGCAATCTCCGCCTCCCGGGTTCAAGCGATTCTCCTGCCTCGGCCTCCCGGGATTACAGGCATGCACCTGTAATTTTGTATTCTTACTAGAGATGGGGTTTCACCATGTTGGTCAGGCTGGTCTCAAACTCCTGACCTCGTGATCTGCCCGCCTTGGCCTCCTAAAGTGCTGGAATTACAGGCGTGAGCCACCGCGCCCGGCCAGCTTTCCATTTTTCGAAATGATTCTCCACATTATCCTAGTTTATCTTTTTCAATTTTGCTTTCCATTTTTAATTTTTTCATTTGGTTTTCAGTCACTAATTGAGTGACAGTGTTTTCTTCTACCTATTGAACTTTAGATATTTCTAGTTTTGCCGAACTATATGACTTTTATTTAAATCCTCAATATTATTACACCTACTGTATATGTCTTTACCTCTCTGACTCATAATCTCATTTCTCATACACACATGTGTACACACACAATATATGTATATATATATTCTATAATACACTATATGTAAATTATTTAATTTTTATTTTACTTGCTTTCATTTTTCATTATTTTCAAATTCATCCTTTTGAGTTTTATCCATGTCTTATTTTTATTATTATAGATAAAATTCTATATGACATTCTTTTCATATCTTTTATACCCTATTATGTAGTTACTCCAGTAACTAGTTACTCCAGTACTTACATAATATACATATAATGTACATAATAGACATATAAAAATAAAGAAGCTTGTATATGTTTCATTCATACCTACGGTGGTAAAAGAAGATATGAAAAACATACTGAGAGGAATAAGGGTTAGATTTGCTACATGCATATAGATTTGTAAGACATGAACAAGTTGAAATTATAAATGAGAATGACTTTATTTTTAATTACATCCAAGTAGGCAAACAGCCAAGATCTTTCTGTCTGAGAAAGTAATTAATTTTCACTTTTCTTTAGAATAGGTTAAAGACAAATTTTAGAGTAGATAAGAAAGCTGTTTCTCTGTTCATTTTCATAAAAATCACTGTAATATTCTAATCTCCCAGGAATAGGAAATGTTTATATGGCATCAGATTAGTTGAGATCTGAAGTAAAAGCTTGAAAACCTGTTTCAGTGACATTGTTCTTGTACTTTTATAGCATTCTTGTGTTTTTTACTGTGACACTCTTTCTGGTTCCCTTTATCTCCAGATTCCTATTACAGGTCAACCCTGTTTACTTCATCTCTAGAGGTAAAAGTTGACATAGTGTGTTTTTCTCAATTGTAAAGGTTTCTGGTATGCTATTGACTTAATTCTGAAAGTAAGACAAATATAAGAAGAAAAAGGAAAGAACTAATTTTGGCACGATGAAGCTGTTTTAGATATTGATCATGGTGATGTTTATATGAGAGTATACATTTGTCAAAGCTCACAGAACTATACATGAAAAAAGCTGAAGCTTACTGTGGGTAAATTATGTTTCACTAAAAAGAGAGAGAGAACCTAAGACTGTCAGTCACAGCCAGGAAAAACTCCTATGCCATATTCAAATATCACATTCATATTCAGATGAAAATTTTTTTGTTAATACAGTAAATATTACTGATGTGACCTTCTATATAAATCCATTTTAGCTTATCTACTTTCATCTTCAAAACTTTGAAAGAAAATAGCTTCTCAAAAGCCATTCACACGCTAATCATTGGTTTTTCAGAAGTTTACATTTAAATATAAGTTAACAGTACTAAATTGGTTAACTAAGTGTGGTTGATGGCCAGCCTCCAGGATGGCCCACAGTGCATCTTGCCTCGGGGTGTTCACACCCCTGTGTAGATCACTTCCACAGTGAAAGGTGCTGATATATGTAAGGAACAGGATATTGAGGAAATGGCAGTGTGACTTCTCATCCTAGGCCATAAAAGCATTATTAAAAGTTTCTGCTTTGCTCTCTCAGGGTAACATACTCATTGCGGAGGAAGCCAATTGCCTTGCTGAAAGGATACTCAAGCAGCCCTATGGAGATGTCCACAGAGCAAGGAACTGTTCCCTGTGAGGAAGCCATCTTAGAAGAGCATCCTCAAGCCTGAGTAAAGCCGTCTCGTGACTGATGCCTTTTTTTGAGACGGAGTCTCACTCTGTACCCAGGCGGGAGTGCTGTAGCAGGATCTCGGCTCACTGCAACCTCCGCCTCCCAGGTTCAAGCGATTCTCCTGCCTCAGCCTCCCAAGCAGCTGGGATTGGCTAATTTTTCTATTTTTTTAGTAGAGACGGGGCTTCACCATGTTAGGCTGGTCTCGAGCTCCTGACCTCCGGTGGTCTTTCCACCTCTGCCTCCCAAAGTGCTGGGATTACAGGCGTGAGCCACCGCTGCCGGCAGATTGATGTATTAAATGCGACCTGTGATAGACCTAGAGCCATGCCACCCTCAGATTCGTGACCCATAGACACTGTGAAATAATAAATGCTCATTGTTGTTTTAAGCTGCTAAGTTTGGGGAATATTTTTGTTATATTGCAATAGACAATAAATACACTAATATTTTATTTTTCTGAAATATATTCAAACTCATATACTCTAGGACCAGCTACACTGACACAGAATACCATTTGCTAGAATTTTAAGCTCAATGATATTAATTAATA
This sequence comes from Theropithecus gelada, assembly GCF_003255815.1. Lineage (NCBI taxonomy): Eukaryota > Metazoa > Chordata > Mammalia > Primates > Cercopithecidae > Theropithecus > Theropithecus gelada. The sequence continues at coordinate 39,077,442 of NC_037679.1, forward strand.
AAGTGAAGATACTGAAATATGTAGACAACACATTGATTCTAACTTCTAATACAAACAAGATGCTGAAGAAGTGATAGTTGTTTTTTGTTTGTTTGTTTGTTTTGTTTTTTTTGTTTGTTTTTTTGGTCAGAGCGTGTTTATTTCAAGGAACTGAAACCTAATCAGAGTAGTTTAAGTAAAAACAGGATATATTGCAAGGATAAAACCTCGCGGAAGAGAAAAAGCTGAGTTCTTGGAAATTGGAAAGTTGTCAGGTGGTACTTCCTTACTTCTTCCTCCCTCCTTTGCTCCCGTTTTCCCTCTCATTATTTTCTCTCTTCTGTTTCCATGCTTGTTACTCTACCTCCTTCTCCTTGCATCTCTTCTCTCTTTCTGTCTCTCTCATTCTCTCCATGTCTGTTCCTCTCCTCCCTGCTTTAATTTTCTCTACTCCTCTTTTCTTGTTCTCCTCTATTTATCCCTCCTTTCCTCCTTCCCTCCGTCCTCCATCCTCTCTGCAGCATTCCAACTTTCCTTCCCCTCTCTTCATCCCTCATCCCCTTGTCTCCTCTTCCCTCTTTTTTGCCTTTCCTTCTTTCTTCCCTTCTTTTCCTCTCTCCTTCCCTCTGCCTTTTTTTATACGTCTCCCTTTCTTTTTATATTTCTCCATAATCTCTTATCATTCTTACTATTTGCGGGTTTTTTTACTCTTCTCTTCTGAAGGATGCCTGCTTTTCCCCCCTAACTTCTGTCTTGGACTGTTATCAACTCTGATCCCAGTTCTAGGTGGCCTTTACAGGTTCAGGCCTACTAAGTTTATAGGAGAAGTTGCAAAGTGGCTATCCATAGCTGAATTTGGCTTACAAATGTGTTTTGCTTTTGCTTGATCCAGTCTCTGATTCTCCTTGGTTTAATTGTTGGTCATAAATTCAAAATATAAAAGAAGTATAGGTTGGGCTCAAACAAAACACTTTTCTACACTTCAATAGTCCAGAGCATATCTTTGCATATTACAGATTAGTCTCAAAGTAGATATTCATTGTAATGAATTATGAAGAAAATATAAAAGTTTATTCAGATATTTCAGAAGTCAGAAGCATTCTTTGTAAATATTTTCATAAAATATTTTTAAAGATGCTTAAAATATAAGATCTAGACATGTAGAAAATTTGGATATGAGGACAATCACATTTCAGGGAATTTTAATGAAAAGTTAATTATATTAAATAAAAATAAAGTTGAATTGTTAACTTCTTTTTTTTTTTTTTTTTTTTGAGGCAGAGTCTTGTTCTATGTCCCAGATTGGAGTGTAATGGCGCAATCTCAGCTCACTGCAACCTCTGCCTCCTGGGTTCAAGCAATTCTCCTGCCTCAGCCTCCCAAGCAGCTGGGAGTACAGGTGCCCGCCACCATGCCAGACTAATTTTTGTATTTTTTTTTTTAGTAGAGATGGGGTTTTGCCACATTGGCGGGGCTGGTCTTGAACTCCTGACCTTAAGTGATCCGTCTGCCTTGGCCTCCCAAAGTGCTGGGATTACAGGCATGAGCCACTGCGTCCGGCTGAATTGTTAACTTTCTTTCATTGTTTTAGAAGAAACATAACATAAATATAAGATGCCCCAACATAAATGTAAGATGCCCTAGCTTTTGATGCAATAGAGTCCAACAGCTCCTAAGTCACTAACTCCTCTAAAATTAGAGTTTTAAATGATACAAAAAGTATTAGAGATCAGCATTGACATCACCCTATACTAACAAGCATGAAACTGTTTCAATAAGTAGCTAAAAGACAAACTTCCTTCTGTCCATGGGCATAAATTAGGGAGTTCTTTTTTTGTAGGGGGGTGGGGGAGGGTCTCACTCTGTTGCCCAGGCTGGAGTGCAGTGGCACGATCTCTGCTCACTGTAACCTCAGTCTCCTGGACTCAAGTTATCCTCCCAACTCACTCCCTCCCCTACCAAGTAGCTGGGACTACAGGCGTGCACCACCACACCTGGCTATAAGTTAGCAAATTCTTGTATTCCTAACTAGTTACTTGTAAGAATGAATTGTGTGGATTTGTTTTCATTCTCCAGCTAGTTCTAATATCCTTTAAGGCAGACTCAAATTTCTTCTGTCCTTCTATATTGTGAAGCATCATATTTTTCACATTGTGCATGCTCAGCAAATGCTTGTGATTGACTGATACTATAGTTTGCAAGTGGGACCCTATCAAACATAATTATTTCCAAATGTGCTGAATACATGTCAATTGCAACCATTTCTTTGGGCAAGAATCATAAATTAAGCTCCTGCAAATATCCAACTGAGTACTTTTTAATACTTTTTTTTTAAAAATTAGAAAGCTAATTCATTATCTTTGAAAAATTATCAGGAAATAAAAAATATAAAGAAGAAGATAATGTCACTTGTAATATCATTACCTGGAAATTTACTAATTTTTTGGTACACAGAGTATCTTCTATATTTTTTTCTTTGAAAACACTTGTAAATGCATGCAGTTAATTTTTAAAATTTTTCATCTTGGATATAGTTGACAAGTAGAAATTGTACATATTGAAGGCTTATAATTTGTTGTTTTGTTATATGTATTCATTGTGAAAATACCATCGCAATCAAATTAGTTAACATAACCATCACCTCACGTAGTTACCTTTTTTTGTGTGTGGTGAGAGCACTACCCTCTCAGTACATTTCAGGCAAACAATATGGATTTGTTAACTGTAGTTACCATGCTGTACATTAGATTTCCAGAATTTATTCATCTTGTATAACTGAAACTTTGTATTCTTTGACCAGTGTCTCTCTATTTTCCTCACCTTCCATACTGTGGCAACCAGTGTTCTACTCTCTGCTTCTGTAAGTTTCACTATTTTAGATTCCACATATAAGTAAGATCATGCAGTATTTGTCTTTCTGTGTTAGCCTATGTCATTCAGCATAATGTTCTCCATGTTCATCCATGTTGTCCAAAATGAGAGGATTTCCTTCTTTTCTAAGGCTTAGTAATATTCCATTCTATACAGTTCACATTTTCCTTATTCATTCATCTTTGTTTAGACACTTAGGTTGTTTCCATCTTAGGTATTGAGAATAATGCTACAATGAGTATACAAGTGCAAATATCTCTTTGAGTTGCTGATCTTTTTTTATTTTGGATATGCTGTGGTTTGAAATGTCCCCCAAAATTCATGTGTTGAAATGTAATCCCCGTTATTGTGGTATTAAGAAGTGTGACCTTTGGGAGGTGATTAATTCATGAGGGCTTTGACCTAGTGAATGGGATTGCACCCTTACAAAAGGGTTGGAGTACTCTCTTGCCCCTCTGTCCCTTCTGCTATTTGAGGGCACAGCAAACCTCCTTGCTGGAGGATGTAGCAACAAGGCACCATCCTGGAAGCAGAGAACAATACTCTCCAAACACCAATCTTGCCAGTGTCTTGATCTTAGATTTCCCAGCTTCCAGAACTATGAGAAATAAATTTCTACTGTTAATAAAACACTCAGCCTGTGGTATTTTCTTACTCAAATGGATTAAGACAGAATGTATACCCAGAAGTAAGACTGTGGGATCATACAGTAGTCCTATTTTTAAATTTTTGAGGACCCTCCATTCTATTTTCCATAATGGCTGTACCAATTTCTATTCTCATCAACTGTGTACAAAGGTTCCCTTTTCTCCACATCCTCATCAACACTTGTTATCTTTTGTCTTTTTTATAGTAGCTGCCCTAACAGGTATGTGGTGTTATCTCACTGTGGTTTTGATTTGCATTTCTCTGATGATTGGTGATGTTGAACATTTTTTCATATGCTTGTTGGACGTATGTGTATCTTCTTTTGAGAAATGTGTATTCAGGTCTTAGTTCATTTTTCAATCACAGTACTTGTTTTTTTGATATTGAGTTTTTTTAGTTCCTTATGTATTTTGCTTTTAACAATTTTTTTTTAATTAAAAAAAATTTAAATAGAGACAGGGTCTCACTTTGTTGTCCAGATTTGTCTCAAACTCCTGGGCTCAAGTGATCTTCCCACCTCAGCCTTTCAAAGTCCTAGGATTACAGGTCTGAGCCACTGTGTCCAGCTGAGTTCCTTATATATTTTGGTTATTGTACCCTTATCAGATATTTAGTTTGCAAATATTTTATTATTGTTAGTGAAAATGGAATTATTTTCTTAATTTCCTTTTAGATAGTTCATTATTTGTGTATAAAAATGCCAGTAATTTTTGTATGTTAATTTTATATCCCACAACTTATTTAAATTTGTTCTAACAGTTTTTTGTTTAGTCTTTAACATTTTCTACATATATGATACTGTCATCTGCAAACAGTGATAATTTTTCATCTGCCTTTCTTATTTGTATTTTCTTTTTCTTTCTCCCTTCCTTTCTCTTCCTTTCTTTCTTCCTTTTTTTTTTTCTTTTGTCTAATTGCCCTGGCTATATCTAGTATATGTTGACTAAAATTAGTAAGAATGGGCATTCTTTCCTTGTACTGGATCTTAGAGGGAAAACTTCCAGTTTTTCCCCATTGATTATGATGTTTGCTGTGGGCTTTTCATATATGATCTTTATTGTGTTGAGATAAGTACCTTCTATACCTATTTTTTTGAGAGTTTATTTTTTATTATGAATGGACGTTGAAATTTGTCACATGCTTTTTCTATATTTATTAACATGATCATGTGGTTTTTATGTTTCCTTCTGCTAATGTGGTGTACCATACTGATTGTTATTTGCAAACCAAACATCTGAACCATCCTTGCATCTCAGGGAGAAATCCCACTTGATCATGGTGTATAATTCTTTCCATTGCTGTGGAATTTGGTTTGCTAGTATTTTATTGAGGATTTTTGCATCTGTGTTCATTGGGGATATTGACCTATTGTTTTCTCTTCTTGGAGTCTTTGTCTGATATCATGGTCATCCTGGTTTTGGTAGCACGGTGATGCTGGTATGACAATTCCTGTTTTCTTTTGTTTACTATTTGCATGAGATATCCTTCTGCATCCCTTCACCTTCAGCCCGTGTGTCCTTAAATCTAAAGTGAATCTTTTGCAGACATCATATAGTTAGGTATTGTTTTTATTTTTGTTTTTAAATTCATCTAACCACTCCATGTCTTTTGTTTGGGGAGTTTAGCCCATTGGCCTTTAAAGTAATTTTTGATAGGTAAGAATTTACTCTTACCATTTTGTTAATTGTTTTCTGCCTGTTTTGTAGTTACCTTGTTCCTCTCTTCTCCTGTTGTCTTTCTTCTCTATTGGTTTGGTAACGTTTTTGTGGTGGTATGCTTTGATTCTTTTCTCCTTATTTTTTATTTATCTACTGTAGGTTTTTTCATGGTTACTATGGAGTTTACATAAAACCTTTTCTAGTTATAGAAATATGTTTTAGGCTGATAACCACTTAACTTCAATCACATACATACATACTGCATATTTTATTTCCCCTTCACACACTCTATGTAACTGATGTCAGATTTTGCCTCTTTCTATATTGTGTTTTCATTGCAAATTTCTGTGGTTATAGTTATTCTGAGTTTTGTATTCTAATTTATATATAAGTGTTAACAGTAATTTTATTGCCACAGTTACAGTATTATAATATTGTATGTTTGTGTTATGTTTACTTTTATAGTGAGATTTATACTTTCATATGCTTTCATGCTGTTGTTTAATGTCTTTTTATTTCAATTTGAAGAACTTCCCTTAGCACTTTTTGTAAGGCAGGTCTAGTGGTGACAAATTCCCTTAGTTTTTATTTGTCTGGGAAAGTCTTTATCTTTCTTTCATTATTAAAAAACAATTTTGGCAGATAAAATCTTCTTGGTTGGCAGGGTTTTTGTTTGTTTGTTTGTTTGTTTCAGCACTTTTAACATATAATCCCACTCTTTCCCGATCTGTAATGCTTCTGCTGAGAACTTTGCTGATCTGTAATGTTTCTACTGAGAAGTCTTATTTGGGTTCTTTTCTGTTTGATTAGTCACTTTTCTCTTGCTGCTTTAAGAATTCTTTTTCGTTTTTGTCTTTGGCCTTTGACAATTTAGTTATAATGTCTCATTGTAGACCTCATTGGCTTCAATCCATTTGGGGATCTTTGGACTTCATGAATCAGGATGTTCATTCCACTCTCTAGGTTTGGGAAGTTTTTAGCCATTATTTCTTTAAATAGGCTTTCTCTCTCTTTCTCTTTCTCTTCTCCTTCTGATAAGGCCATAATGTATATATTGGTTCACTTGATGGTGTCCGCTATTAGTTCTACACTTTTTTCATTTTTTTTCGTTTTGTTTCTCTAACTAGATATGTTCAAATTAGTCTTTGAGTTCATGGACTTTTTCTTCTACATTACTAAATCTGTTGTTAAACTTTTTATTCAACTTTCATTCTTTTTGCTCCAGGATTTCTATTAGGTTCTTGTATATAGTTTCTATTTTCTTTGTTGCGCTTCTTATTTTTTTTCATATATTGTTTTCCCAATTCATTTAGTTGTTTATCTGTGTTATTTTGTAGCTCATTGAGCTTCTTTAAGAAAATTATTTTGAATTCTTTGTCAAACAGTTAATAAGTCTCCATTTCTTTAGGGTCAGTTACTAGAGCTTATTAGTTTGCTTTGCTGGTATCATGTTTGCTTGATTCTTCATGGTCTGTGTAGCCTTGAGTTGGTGCCTGTGAATTTGAAGGAGTAAACACCTTTTCCAGTCTTTACAGGCAGACCTCCTTCTGCTGTGGCCTTGAAGTGATGGGACTGTCTCCTGGGATCATGGTTTACCGAGGGTGGAGTTGTGTCATGTCATTGCTGCTGAGTCTGCAGTGAGGTCTGCCATTGGTGAGCAGGTGATACTGGGAACGTAGGCAGGTGTGAATCTTGACTGGATGGGACTGCCTCTGTAACCATGGTCAAGAAGGGCTGGAGCCAGGTCAGGAGGCCACTTCTGGTCTGCAGGTGGACCCACAGATGGCAAGACTCTACCAGGGTTACAGATGGTTGTGGCTCCTGCTAGATCCTTGGGTGAGCTCCTGTTGGGTTCTGGATGGGTTGCTGAGTGGGCAGGACTGCTCTGGGACTGCAGTACAGCAGAGTTGGAGCTAGGTTACAGGGCTCCTTCACAGTCTAGTTAGGTCCATGCTTGGCTGGCCTTTTACCAGGGGCACAGGTGAGTGTGGCTCCTCCCTTGATGGTCCCTTGGTGGAAGGGGCTAGTGGCAGGACTGTGAAAAAGTGGGGCTGGAGCCAAGTCCACAGGGATACAGGGCTGCTGCTTGTCTGCAGCCAGGACCATGGTCACTGAGTCTGCCACTGGGGTGTGAGCCTGTTTTCTCAAAACAACCCTCTTGGTCTTGGGTTCCACCAATACTTTGCAACCTTCTGCTAGGATCTCAGAGTTCTCCTAAAGGCACTTTTGTCCATGGATGACTGCCAAATTATTATTTCTCTTGGTGTTGAGGCTGGGCATAAGCTGGGATCTCCTATTCTGTCATCTTGCTCTTTATCTCTTGGCATACATTTTTAAAATACAAAAATGGGATCACTTTATACATACAGTTTTACAACTGTCTTTTCCATTTAGCCATATATTAGGGACACCTTTCCATGTCAGTGAATATTGGTCTACAGTATATAAATATCATTCCATGTACTGTACTTTAATCAATCATTTTTTTGTTGATTTTAAGGCATTTACATGTTTTGTATTGCAAACAATGCATAGTTGAACATCATTGATTTACCTTTCTTTAGAAAAAAATTTCCAAAACAGAATTGCATAACAGAAGTTCAAGCTCCAAGCATGAGGTCAATAAATACTTGTTGAATAATCATCAACTATGTGACTAATAATGGGGACACAACTATTGTTTAACTCATTTAGAATGGTTAATCTTTTAGACATATGAAGGTATATTATAAAAGTGTGTATATACACTTTTGCATATAGTAGCTGGGTCTACAGGCACACACCACTGTACCTGGCTAATTTTTCTGTTTTTTGTAGAGACAAAGTTTCGCCGTGTACCCAGCTGGTCTCAAACTCTTGAGCTTAAATGATTTGCTTGCCTCGGCCACCCCAAGTGCTGGAATTACAGGCGTTAGTCACTATACCTGGTCTGTAAAAGTATATTTTTGAAGTCTTTATAATAGCTTCACTGACAAATATTTTGAGATGCTTATTCAGAGGGAATATTTGTGGTCTAAAGTTTTGGAGAGACCCAATACACTGTTAACTTGTAATCCCAGCACTTTGGGAGGCCTAGGCAGGCAGATCACTTGAGCTCAGTTCAAGACCAGCCTGGGCAACATGGTGAAACCCTGTCTCTACCCAAAATACAAAAACTTAGCTGGGCATGGTGGCACACATCTGTGGTCCTAGTTACTTAGCAGGTTGAAGAGGGAAGATTGCTTGAGTTCAGGGTGCGGAGGTTGCAGTGAGCCGAGATTCTGCCATTGCATTCCTGCCTGGGTGACAGAGTGAGACCCCGTTTCAAAACAAACCAGCCAACAAACAAACAAACAAAATATATATATACACACACACACACACACACACACACACACTTAACTATCAAATATTGATAGCAATATTTACTGTGGGGAAATAACAAACCACAGTTGTTCTTGTGGTTGATATTAGCAGCAGTGTCATACATTAATAGTGTCCCTCACCAATGACTTAAACATTTTAAAAACAGAGATAATAATCTCAGAGTTGTTGAGAGGGTTAAGTGAGATAATCCAAGGTGCTTGTCAATGGTAAGCAGGTAACAAATACCTGTCCTACTTCCTAGCATTCCTAATGATGCCCTACTCCTAGCAGGTGCTCATTAATGCTGTGAAGATACTGGAGTTTTCAATCGTGACATATTAACAATGACCATTAGACTTTATTTCATATTCAGATAGAGTTTTGTATACTTTTGAGTGTATTCAAATGACTACATAAAGCTACACTAATTTTATTGCTTGTTAAAAGGAAGATAATCATTGAAAAGTATGAATTACAGTTTTTTTTTAAAAAGTAAGGATAGTTTTCTTTCTTTCCTTCCTTCCTTCCTTCCTTCCTTCCTTCCTTCCTCTTTTTTTTTTTTTTTTTTTTTTTTTTTTTTTTGTTTTTTTTGAGACACCCAGGCTGGAGTACAGTGGCAT